>NC_043961.1:25089669-25389669 GCF_902148855.1 Sphaeramia orbicularis | reverse complement strand
ACCCCCCCCCAATCTGCTGAATGCTTATATGACAGGCTGTATGATTGCTTGGTTCAAAATATTTCAATTGATAAAAGTTATAATGTGAAAGAATACAATGAATGTGCTCTTCCCACTACTGTTTGCATGAATATATTCCAGCCTGTTTGTTTCTTTTGCTTCGTACAAGCTGCCATTCTGACAGATGCGCATGCATAGATGAGACGTGGGAAACACTTAAATTTACTTTTATACTTTAAGTAGTTTTGAAACCAGTACTTTTACACTTTTACTTGAGTAAAAAGCTTCTACAGACGACTTTTTAAACCCTAGTATCTATACTTCTACCTGAGTAATGAATGTGAACACTTTTGACACCTCTGCCCTGTGTCCTCACCTGCAAATGCTGCTTGGAAAACTGGGAGCATTGCTGAGAGGAGAGGGGTCCCAGGAAAAACGGAGGGTGGGGGGCGAGCATGGCCGGATCTGGGCCTGGAGGTAACAACCTCTGGGTGACACTTAGGTCCATGGACTACTCCCCAGAGATGAGTAAAGAAATGTGATCACATCCACTGCAGGAAGAAGAGAGAGAGGAAAAAGCCCACATGTTAAAGTTCATTTTATACAGTATATTTACAGTTGCAGAATTGGCTGCTGATCTGACAGATCCAGCTGAAAAGTACACTCTGTTTATTTGGCCTGCTTGTCTTCCTGCATAGATGTGTGCTGCTCCTTGAACTCTGCTTATTTATTAGTAAAAATTCATCTAATTAAGTCCTCCATTGTCAAACGCTGAACTGAAAAAGCAAAGCGAAGGATGTTTGTTGTACGTCAGTTATTGGGGCACAAAAGAAAGTATGAAGGGAACTGGGTGGGGAGTGGATTTGAACATTGTGTGGTCAAGGCATTTGGGTCAGGTACATTAATCTGTCATCTCCCTTCCAGGTTTTACTGAAATGAAACAAACCAAAAGGCTAAATTTAGCACCAGTGAAACAACTGAACTCAACTTCAGGCCCTAATCAAATACAGATGTCTTTTTATAGGTGCAGAGAAGTGGGAAAAAGGTTTGGATCCATTTATATTATCCACTGTTCACAATATGTTAGTGCTTTTCGCTGCTGTTGGTTCAATTGAAGCACAACACAGGCCTGATGTTATCAGCTATAAAACACCAGACAGAAAGCTAATGACAACTAGTAGCGAGAAAACACCAACCTCAGGTTACTCTCTACTTTTGTGATGCATCATATAAATGAGACAAAAACATATGCAAGCTCACAGATAACACGATACTGTTTTCACATGTAATGCGTCTGACACCTGAAACCAATAAACACAGCGAGGAATGTTTCGGTTCTGACACAAAAGCGTAGAAAAGA
The DNA here is from genome assembly GCF_902148855.1 of Sphaeramia orbicularis. NCBI lineage: Eukaryota > Metazoa > Chordata > Actinopteri > Kurtiformes > Apogonidae > Sphaeramia > Sphaeramia orbicularis. The sequence continues at coordinate 25,388,309 of NC_043961.1, read as the reverse complement.
CAGTATGGAAGGAGACACCTTGCTCCCTCTGGGGTAGAGGGACAGTAAGGGTGGGGAGGGAAGGACATGGAAATTTACTGAACCCTGAATGTAGCCTGAATGACTGCAACCCGAAAAATATTACTCAACATTACTCACATTATTCCTGTAAGTGACTCTGTCTTTAATGCTATGACTACAAATTACATTACAAAAACACATTTTAACTGTTATATTCAGGGTTCCTACAGGTTTCTACAAGTTAAATTTAAGACTTTTTAAGACCTTTTTGAGACGACTGAGAATAGAATTTAATGCCTATTTCACAGCCATACTGGCACACATTTGGGACTCCTAGAATTTAGGAAAATGTATTTATATATTCTGACACCAATTCCCACTGTTCAGAGTCATTTCTCACTGGGGGCTGCAAAGTTAATAACAATTGGTTCCTAATTTCAATATAAATTTTCAGGTTGGAACTGAGTAGATTGATGTTACTTTCTCTGCAGCTTGGATATTTAACAGACACATTTAAACACAATACAGGGGACACGTTTATAGCAACATAACTTAAAGGGGTCATATTTTGCTAAACCCACTTTTATTAGTCTTTGGTACATTTATTTGTGTATTTGGACTCTAACACTTCATAAAGTTTGAATTTGAACCCTCCTGGTGCAGCAAAGCTATCTTTATATTCATTTTGGCAAAAATCAAGTGGATTTCTACAACCCATTTCAATTCTTTCTTAATTTGTTACATTTTATAACTAGTTACATCACAACATTTGCACATATAACATCAAGACTTCCGACAAACATTTCTCCGAGTACACCATAATTGTTTATCAGCAGCAGTGGTTGTAGTAAAAACTGAAAATATGTCCAAACTTCAAGTCGATTACCTAAAATGTTATATGTGGTTATATTAACGAACACAAGTGGTTGAACGGGACAGAGCAGCACAGTCAACAACCTGGAGAGGGTGGGGTCATGTGCATTTAAAGGGCCAGCGCTCAAAACAACCTTTCTCGTGTCAAAATTCAAAAATAGGGTTGAAGATAGACCTGTAGAGTTTAATTAATGAAGAATTCAGACCCAAGTATAGCATTTACAGTTCATGTAGACCACAGGGAAATGTTTTAAAATGCATAATTCCATTTAAAAAAGCAAACTGTCACTCCTTTAAGACCTACCATATCAAATTAAATACCTTTGAAAGACTTTTTCAGGCATTAAGCGAAGATATGTAAATTCAAGACTTTTAAGACTTTTTAAGACCCTGCGGGAACCCTGTATATTGAGATAATAAACTAACTACATCGATGAATCGCAGTGAAAATAACAAAACAAATCATGCATCATTAATCTCTTCTAATAACATCAGTAGAAAACAACAATATGTGCACACTCCACTGAACTTTCCACCTGCATAGCCAGAAGCTGACCCAGCAGCAGCTTCTTGCAGAGAGAAATAATCACGTCTGTGGAAGAATTTTAGGTTGACAGGGTTTTGCTGCAGAAGAAAACACTCCCACACTCTTTGCTACTGGAAGTCAAGTGAGACTGATGTACAAGAGGGCATTAAAACAGGCAGGAAGCTAAAGGGACAAGAAATATTTACAGTATAAGATAACATTTTCCTGCTTAAGCTGGGTGCTTTTTCGTTCTGTGGCCCCTGTTTGACAGAGTTCATAACAACAACACATTGTTCAAGACTGCTGCAATGTGTTTTCGTGTTTTATTTTTTTATAAGAGCTAGACGGCCAAAACCAGATTTAGAGATGATCTTGTGCAGCAAAACAATGCATAATATTCAAGCAGCTCAAAAAAGAAACACAGGGTTTACAGTACATGCTTCTCGCTCTGGAATCCTACCTTGCAAGTTAACTTTTGGAGGCTAAGACAAACCTAATCTCAGAGACACTGAGGTATTTTAAGTTGTCCCAGTTTCAGCTCGTCCAAGACAGAACATAACGCTGCTGAGGTTTGAGGGGTTTGTTTTCGTAAGCTTTCTTTACCGTAAGAAAAAAAAGTGAAAGGTGCAACAGGAAGCTGCAGCAGAACAGTATGTATTACCAAAAGAATGTCTGAGTGTTTTCAAAGGAAATTAATCACTAGTGAAGCAGTGTGGTAGTGGTGGTGACTGTAATCATCTATACACTCACTAACTCACAAACACACACACATACACATACAAACACACACACAAACACACACACACACACACACACACACACACACACACACATACACGGTGGATTACCAAACAACTCAGCTCCCCTGTGAGAAAGGAAATGATCAGGAAGTCAGTTTTACTTCTCATCTAAGACCAAAAAGCAACACCTGTGATGCATTTACCCAGAAAATACCACTCTGCAGTAACCGTACACTGAATCTCTGAATGCCGTTCCCAAACACCGTGCTGTACCAGAGATGAATGGTCTGTCCTGACATTTTTCTGTATTCTTCCGCATATTCAAAGAAAAAGCCATTCATCCAAAACAATGTTCGACACTGAAACTGTACCTGTGACTTTAGGCAGCAGACATACAGCATGACTCATTATATGACTAGACACAAAAGCAGCTCCGTCACTGTATTATGCATTCACAAAACTAGCTCAACAGTTAAGGTTTCTTTCATTATGACCCTTAAGGCTTTTTAAAAACTTGCTGATCACTTCCCATCTTACCATTAGTGCACTACATCAGGACATTTTCAATACACACTTGTTTCAACATCACATTGCGAAAAAATAGTGCAACGGTGCAGGTATTTTTAGCCAACATTGTTTTTATATGGTTTGCTTTTCACCAGTCGATAAACAGCACTGGGTGCATATTTTAAAACAGAAACAAACTACTATTTCTGATATAAAATCTGGAACAGTCAAAGAATAAGCAGAACTGGATCTAGATAAGATCTGTATGTGTGCTTCTCTGTCTCTCATTGTAGCGTTGTGTTGCTAAAAATAGGCAGGAGACAAACTTCTGGTTTCTGTAATGGCATATTCGTTTCACAACCATCATCCTCTTTCTGTGAGCCTTCTGCAGCAACACACTGAAGCACTAACACACATACACATCGCTCATGTACGCACCTGCACAAAAGCAGAGGCTGTGGTGCATGCATGCACACACACACACACACACACACACACTCGCACAAACACACACACACACACACACTCACACAAACACACACACACACACATACACACACACACACACACACACACACACACACACACACATACACAAACACACAGAAACAGTGACTTCCTGTTTCTAAAGTTAGGCTTCACCATAACATCCTCTTGGTTCATTTAAGCAGAAGCTGCTATTTTGGTTGAATGGCCTCACACTGGCTCATTTCTGCAGCCGGAGAGTTGCAGATGTCCTTTAGCTGTATTTTTATCCCCACTGTGAAGCTTAAATGTGCTTTTGTTTATTGTTAAGCAGGAGTAAAGTCCATGTTAGTATTGGATGGCGTTCAGTCTGAAGTGACACATCAGCGTAAGTGTTAGTTACTAAGTATATGTAAACAGTGACAGAAGGCGTGAGGTTTCTGTCTGTTAGATGAGCAACAAAGCATAAGCACTAAAAGTTCAGACACACAACCTGTCACCAGGACAGGGTAACAAACTTTGACTCTTACATGATACTAATTGTACTGCTGAGATACTATCAAATATTGAAAATGCCTTGTCATGTGATACCAAATTTCAAAACTTAGCCAGTGGCATCTAAAAATATCTGTAGCGTTAGACTTTTGAGCCACATTTACCATCAAAATGTTTAAATAATTCAGGAAAAAGGCAGTTTTGCAACTTATCAGCAGCATCACATATGTTTTATTTGGATGTTCAGAGGCACCATAGTGAACATGGAAACACCATCACATTATGCAACATTGATTTATCAATAAACCCACACAGTGACAAAAGGCAGTAGTTCGAGCAGCTTGTTTTTATGTTTAGGTTTTTTTTGTTTTTTTAACATAATTTATTTAAATAAATGTGCATCATAAATGAAATCTTTTGAACACATCAGAACACAGGAGCAGTTTAAACATATGGCAACTTGGCATCCAGTACAGTAGAAATCATTGGAAATCCTTAAATTTCATCCTTCCCCCCCGAAAAAAAAATGACAGTGACACTTATAATTTCATACCGCAGCCTAACAATTATTCACAGACATATTATTTTGTCCAACCGAAATGGTTGATTACAGAGGCCTAAATGTCACTAAACTGATCAAATTTCAAATAAAGTTGAGCTGTAATTGTCTCCATTAGGTATGCATTTTTCAAACCCTCCTGCCATTGCCACGACTTGGTTTTTTATGTTGAGTTAATGATGCATTTTGCTTCGGTGTTTGGATTTACTTGCTTTTATGAACATCTTGACCACCAGTAAATATAGAAAAATGCTTGTATTCTCTGAAAAATATAGCGGTATGGTGGAGGAAACGGTGATGAATCATTTAGACTCAGACTCAGCTTTATTGGCCAAGTATGCTAGTACTTAGTACTTAGTAGGCTTCGGTTTTTCTTTGCTCACGACGTACAGTTCCAACATAAACCCAAACACACTTAAACATAGACCAAATATAAACAAATATTTGACTAGAGACAAGGACAACAATGGGTTGAGAATAGTCAAAATAAATATGAATAACTGGGTAGATGTGTACAGAGATCCGGTCTATTAAAAACATATGTTAATGTATATAGGATTTACAGGGGATTTATATCACAGGTGTCAAACATGCAGCCCGGGGGCCAAATCTGGCCTGCCAAACGATCCAATCTGGCCCGCGGGATGAAAGTGCAAAAATGAACCTGAACAGTCCAGGTTGTCCAAATCATTTTGGTTCAGGTTCCACATACAGACCAATGTGATCTACAGTAAAAATAACAACACAATAAACCCATAAATAATGACAACGACAAGTTTTCTTTGTGAAAAATAATGTAGAAAAAAATTTAAGTGGAAAAAAATACCATTACACTGTGAAAACAGTAACATTTACAAAACTATTCTTTCATAATAAAATGCAAATAAATACATAAATAAAAATAGAGATGAACAACCCGAAATGTGCAATTATAACAATATTCTGCCTGTTACTACATGTTTTGTGCATTTATGGATCCACTGTGATCTGTAGTTATGTTAATAATAACAGATGTAATATTGTAGAAATTGTTCAAATTTTTGTTCCAAACTCCAAAATTTGAACAATATTCGGCCTGTTACCACACGTTCATGGAACATTGTGTGTAATGTACATGTATAAATAATAAGTCGAGGCACAATACTGTTAAAATTGCACACATTTTTCAAATGAAATTTTAGTTTTTTCAGGTTATTCACATCTTTTTTGTAAAATGTAAATATTTTCATAATTTAACTGGGTTTTTTTGTACTAAAACAAAAAGAAAAACTTGGATTTGTCATTATTTTAACTGGTCTGGCCCAGTCGAGATCAAATTGGGCAAAATATGGCCCCTGAACCAAAATGAGTTTGGCACCAATGATTTATATATAGAAAATGCTACCTCAACAATGTGGAAAAGGTTTTCCCAAGTCTGTTGATTTTTTTATTTTTTTTTACACATTTGGCGTATAGTGTTACAGAAGTAAACATATAAGAAAATCGAAAACAAATTGCACATATGAACTGTACAGTGCACAAGCACAAGCTAAAGTTTCTGGAATAAGACCTAAAATATAAATCTACGGGCACATTTGGATTTTTTTGTCTATAATATTAGAAATAAATTGTATATTTAATGCTCAGGCCTAGTAACAACAAATAACATTACAAGCAAAAACAACCTTCCTAATGGTCTAAAGATCTCATTTCTTTTCCTCCATCACCAGCACTATTTTGACTAAGGAAAATGTTAGATGTAGAGAAAAATCAGAAGTCTAAAATATTTAAGTACAACAATCTGCCAGTAATGTTTCAGTACATCATGCACAGCTTGCATCTTCATTGACTGACAAAAAACTACTGAAACTACTGGATCTTGGGGTGATAACAGGTAATGCAATGTTCTTTGTGTTAAAATGGAAAACTAATTAGAAAAAAGTTTCAGTCATTAGAGTTGAGGTATTGATACCTTCATTATTGGTATTGAAAACCCTTGAGTCCTTTCTGTCTCCACATTATTCAGGGATAAAGTCGTCATTCACTCATCATTACCGATCCACCATGCCGGCCCCTGAACGCCACCTTTTTCCCATCCCTTCCCCCTGTCCTTACGTTTAGAGGAATCCACAGCTGTTGGGGACATTCTGTCCCTCTGCTTCCGAGCAGCTGGAGTATCAATCTACTAACGTGTGCATCCGTATGTGTGTGTGTACGTTAGTGTGTCTATCCTACAAGCACTGAGATATTAATAGCTTGCAGTTGTTTCTTGTGAGTGTACACAGCAGGTCTTTGTGTTTGCATAAGTTGGATCTTCATGTGCGACAGTTGAGGGTGCATGTACACGTGTATCTGTGCATCAGCGCTGGTGTGTGTTGGCCAGTGTATTAATAGTGCACATTTGTTTCTTTTGAACGAACACTGTGGCTCTTTGTGCAGCTTCCAGTATATGCAGCAGTGAAGGGTTTATTTTTAGTGTCACCTGTCAGTAAACACTTGTGTTATTGTGTGTAATCATTCAAGTGCACACATGTACTCAGTACTGCTCTTCAACATATTAATAGCATCACACCACTTGTTTTTATGCGCGTGTGGTTTGCGTGTGTGTGCGCTTGTAAGCTTATTAATAGCATTACCAATTGCCCACAGATGCGTCTATATGTGCATGGTGTGTATGTGTGTGTGCAAGTGGCTGTCAATAACTTCAGCCTCACACAAATCACCTCAACTGAAAATGGATGCGGATACAGTACACGCTTTTAAAACAGCAGACCTCATTAAAGAATATTTAGAATCCATTAGTATTTAGGTTTATTTGATCCATGCTGTGTGGTATTTAACAGTTAATGTTCAGTGAGATTTATAATTTTATATTTTTTAAAAACATCAAATGGAGAAAGTAGTAACTATTAAATCAACCATTTTCATCATCAGTGATAAACAGTTTGAGCCAAAGCACACTGATTCTAGTTTCTTTAAAGTGAATAATTTCTGTCAAACATAGAAAATATTTGAGGACATTATCTGGGGGGATTTTTCATCATTTTTCTGATATTTCTTGTTATACACAACAAATTAGTTTATTAAGAAAGGCATCAACAATGAAAACAGTAGTTTTTTCCAGCCCTAGTTCACTTATATTGTAATCTTTCATGTACATTTTACTCATTTACACCTTCATCCAAACGTTCAGACTGTGTATTTGTAGAATTTTAATGGTTTTTCATTTTAATCCAAGAGTCTAGACATTTTTAACATGAATGACAATGATAAGCGTTATGACCCCCCCCCCCAAAAAAAAAAAAAATAGAAGTAGAAATCTCAGTAAAACTGGTCAGATTTATCATAGATTTAACACATATCAAATGTTATCCTCAAAGAGCTAACTCTGTCAAAGTGTCAAATTGACTTTTAATTTTCCATGATGATGTAAAATTAATCATACATCTCTCTTTCCTACTTCTATTGTAATACCTCCGACTGGATGCATTTTGTTTTTTCAAGGATTTGAAAAATGCCTGAATTGCAAAATAATTTTGTGCTTCCCCTACTGTCGGTAAAACACCAACCCATAGAGTTCTGTTGTAATAGAAGGGTTACGTAGGCTGTCACTGTTTCCTGCAAGATCCTTAAACATGGGAGATCTGACAGTCATCAATAAAACTTAGGACTGGGTGAAAACTGTTCACTGTTGTTTATGTATATATTTCTTTCATTGAGTTATTTATTATTTGTTTATTTATTCGCCAACACAACTAAGAAATGCATTGGTAAAAGATTATATGTGTATTTGTATGCATGTATGCGTACTTGTACATGTTGTGGGTATATGTATAAACATATGTATGTGTATATGGATGAATGAGTGTGTGTGGGGGTGTGTGTGTGTGAATAGATATAAATATAAAAGAGTAACAGAAAAGGAAAACATATATATTATTAATAATATTTTAGGGAGAGGGGGTGGGATTAAATAAGTTGCACTTCTTCCCACTCCTTTTCGGGCATGTAAATGGAACTCTTGTGCTGTTCTTCTGTCTAAGATTGTTCTGATTGTTGATATTTGTATTATTATGCATGTTTTGCTTGTTCACATATATGTTAAATTTCATTGCATGTTCGGAATAAATCACTAAAATATGGAAAGGGTTTGTTTTCTTAAGTTTGATGACTGACTTGTGACTTATTTTTAACATATATGGGATATAGTTACAGAAGTAAACATATAAAAAAACCACTCAGGCTTTGTATCAACACAATAACATTACAAGCAAAAAAGACATTCCTAATGATCAAATGATCTTATTTCTTTCCCTCCTCAGTAGTGTTTTGTACTGTCTTTACTACTCTTTTCAACTAAAAGTTCAAAGGTGACACACATAAGACCCCTCTTAAATTGTGTCCCTTAAGCTGCGCGGGAAAAAGGTGAGGGGTCGGCAGCTCAATGTGGAGTTGTGTGTGTGTATATGAAAGATTGTGGTAAGCTGGCGTGCTCTTTTGTGTGACTCTTCAGCTTGATTTCCCAAAGCCCAAAACAGACTGACAATTGTTGAATAGTTTCATTATTTCTCTTTTGGGCTCTAAGGGTCATCTTTTAGGGAGGGGAAAGCACAGCTAAATTTGGGCCATGCTGCTGTCATAAGGTTGGCATGAGACTGAAACTTTGTCTCGCCCGAGGACACGCACAATGTGTGTTAGTGCATACAGTTGACACAGGCGCTTTGCTAACCTGGCAGGTGTCTATGAGTGAAAAAAAAAAAAAAAAAAAAAAAAAACGACAAGTGCAGTCGTAGTTACACCTACATGTTCAGACACACTCTATCACCATAATATTACCTTCAGTTATGCAAAGCAAGACACGAGAATCCGTCTGACCTAACGGGAACAAAATATCACTTCCTCTATGTCGTTCAAAAGAAAGAGAGTCCGTTCAGCTGAGAATGGGCTGCTGATTTCTACACCTCATCTTCATCAGTACACATTCCACTCATCCCTGCTCTGTGACTCCCAACATTTCCAGGTTTTACCCCACTGACACCCACCGAAATACTAGAACATATTTATTTTTCTATGCATTGCACAGCATTAGGATTAAAGTAAGTGAACTGAAGCAACAGGTTCTCATTCCCAGGACTCCATGTGTTATCACAGTGTGTTATTATAGGTTAGAAAGCTACATACACAGAGGAGCCCTCTTTGTTTCTAATAAACCCTGCAGGCAATAACCAAAAACCACAGGTCTGATAAAAATGAGTCGTCTCTGTCTTTTTACTTTCACGCACACAAAATTAGTGATGATCCCAATGCTGGGTTTTTGAAGAGCAGAGTGTATCAGTCGTCAGCTGAGTTGATCTTAAATCAGGAACAGGAAATGTGATCTGGGACTCGGGCTGGTCCAGAACACTGTCCCTATTGTCAGCGCACTGCAGTGGCTCACACTGGGAAAACACGGGGGACTTTTAAAGGTTATCTGTCCTGGGAAAAGGTTGATATTCACTTGCACTAGTAGCTTGAAGCACAATGTATAATCAAGATGGATACCTGATGATCCTGATCAATCCATATGGCACAGCTGTTGTTGCAATATTTAAGAAGTCATTGGTAGTGGGATTAGCTTTTCTATCTGAACTACAACAACAAAAACATTTGACTTTTAGCCGCTACATCACACAGGAGCTGTTTGATAAGAATCATAGTAACTTCAAGCTGCAGCACAGATTATATTAGAACGATTTAAACCACAAAATACATAATCTGCATCCACAACACACACACGTACCTATCCAAAAAACTCATTGTATTGTGTGTGGTTTTTTTTCCACACATCACACTGACCTTGTTTTTCTCTTATGGTTCTTTCATAGACAATAACCAAAACACAATATTTAACAGTCACATATTGTGTATTAACCTCCTGAGACCTAGCAATGCATTTTTGTCCTCTGTGGTGGACAGTTTCACAGCTTTATTTAAAAAACAAAACAAAACAAAAACTGTCCACTGCAAGGGATATTACCTCAAATAAAGCAATGTATCTGAAAAACTGTGGCATCATACGGTTTTCAATTATGGCAATTATTTAATGTAAAAAAAAAAAAAAAACAACTTTTACTTACTGGGTCTCAGGAGGTCACTTATAAACCTTTGGTTAGTTTGGTTCAACTTGCAGGAATTTATGTATTTTTCTTCCACAAAAGAACTAAAATCCAGTCTTTAGCGCGCACATTATTTTGTTAACTAAAACCTAAATGCACTAGCTACAAGACACCATGTAAGAAACCAACTATTATTCTTTGTCTTTGCTATGGGCTACATTTTCACTTGCTTGTGCTTAAAACACATTCTCAAAACAGTCTGCCATTTTTGTTTAGACTTTGTTTGTTTGCATTATATTCTGTATGTCTGCGAGTTCTCCTAAAATGCATATTCATTTTTATTATAAATTGACCTGAATATGGATACATACATTCACTGGCCATTTTATTAGGTACACCTTGCTAGTTGCTAGCGTGGCCAGCCATTCGTCTTTCTCAATGAGAAATCCGTCTGGAATCACAGGGCTTGAATCCAAACATGAAGGCGGGACTAACAGGCGTCGAGTAAACCAATCACAGATAAGACAGATGTGACGAAATTATGTGATGAGCAGATCCCTAATGTCAACAAACCTCAGTGTGTTTCCATTGTGGCGTGCGGTGGTGGTGGCTGAGTAGAAACTTTGGTGAATGATTACTGGCACTTTTGTCAGAGAAACTTGGGAATACAAGGTGTAATCTGTAATTCAATCCTTATTTTTGAATCAAGTAAACAACCGACCACAATTGTAAAGAGATTTGCAGACTTGGAACTGACTTTGACTCGTGACAAAAAGAGGTCGATGCATATGACGCATTGCGAAACATCCACCCCCAAGACTTTTGATTGTTCGGTATAGAACAGATGCAAATTTCACAGTGATTGGTCCAATTCCAGACTGTTTTCTCAGTATTGAATACACTGAGAAAACCGGATGGCTGGCCATGCAGGCTAGCTTGTTGCAGGTGTACCTAATAAAGTGGCCTGTGAGTGCATATGCTGCTGCTTAAGGTTTGATGTGTTATGTGATGAGAAAAGCTCTACAAGACATTTTTTTTCCCCAACAACTTCCACTCGCTGGGTAATTTCTCCTTTTCGGACCATTCTTGGTAAACCCTAGAGATGGTTGTGTGTGAAAATCTCTGTATATCAACAGTTTTTGGAACAATCAGACCATCTCATCCATCATGCAATATTCAAAATCATGTTTTTTTTTCTCTGTTCTGACGCTCTTTTTGAACTTTAGTAGGTCATTTCAACTGTGTCTAAATGCTTAAATGCCCTAAATCGCTGCCACATCATTGGCCTGTTAGACATTTGCGTTAACAAGCAGTTGAACCCCTGAGTGAAACACTGCTTTTGTATGGTTTTAGTTTTCAACAGATTTTTTTCATTCTACTTCAGGAAAAATATAATGTATACATATTGAATATCATCATTACCCAAAATATATCAATATTTTGTTTTGCCCATATTATCCAAGCCTATATACATGTCTCCAGGGAGAGAAGGGAGAGAATGGCACAAATAATTTACTTTTTTCCCCATGATCATATGGCAAAATTTGACTTGAAGACCGAGCCACATGAAGCCTGTTTATTATGCCGATGACAAAGGCGATGCCAGAGGCTGTCAGAACATGTGGAGCAGACAAGGCTTTGTGATCAACAATTTAGGTAATGTGAGACTGATCACAGCATAAAAGGCTAGTTATACTGATCAAGTCTTTATTCTGCGATATGCTTTTGTAAACACATGCCTGTAAACAGCATTTGCACACTGCAGAGACAACCATGCATGCACAGAATTAGACAATGAGCCATTAGAAACAATCATTGCTGGTTATCTGAGATGATGCAGGCAAAAAATGAAGGAGTACGGGGCAGATCTAAATGTAGAAGAGCCAGTGGTGTCAATTCCTTTGGCATGGCCCAGATGAAACTAATGTAACTGAATCCTCACTACAGCGCCGGGGCTATGACCTCATCCTGTCCAGAGAGTGAACCTGGACACATGAGAACATTATTCCATGCATGGCCGCTGCACGTGTATGTGCGTACAAGTGTGTGTGTGCATTTTCAATAAACTGAAGGGGTTTGGGTGGGATCTAACATTTTTACGACTTCTGTCATAATACTGCACACACTCCAAAACAGCTGCCCACCCAATGGTCCAGCTAACAACCAAACATTTGTAGCCTGGTGAATGAGTCACGCTTTATAATGACGTTATGGGCAGAAATACATCCAGTAGGAAATTCTACACTACCACTTACAATGAGCCCTTAATACTATAATTACACAATTATTTGCTCTATTTATCATCTTAAAATAGTCCAGTTGCTGATGGGATTAGGGTATTTACTGGGACACCTTATGTTACAATGAGTCAATTATTTCAGACAGGTAATGAGGTATTGGACCCTGTCAAACTGGACAGGCTGACATTGGGTCATGACCTTTTTATCTGATTTCGACCATGATTTTATCCAAATTTATAAAATCTAACTGGAAGTACTTCAACTATAACCCATAAAGGCCCAGCGCTACTATTGTGTCATCTCCCAAATGAAATTTTGTCTAAATTTAAGATTTCTTAAGGGATTTATCACCATTTATTATAATATTATCCTCTGTATTTGTTTCTGTAAATTGGCTTAGAGTCAGTTTTTGACCAACTCTGTATGTAAAGTGTCATGAGATAACTTTTGTTATGATTTGGCGCTATGTAAATAAAATTTGATTTGTATTTTGTATTTTATCAGTATAAATCAGGTATTTTCCTGTATTTCATTTTCTGATCATGAAGATGTTCATAAAAGCTCAGATTAAAGTTAAGGATTATTGTATTAAAAACAGAGAAAACTGCAGCAAAAAGTGACTTTTTCAATCAAATCTATCATTAACTGAACATAAATCAAGTATTTCCATCTACTGTCATTGAGCCAGCTCCATGGGCTTTATTGGTAAGTCTATGTTGTAGAAGATGACGGAGCCTCTGAATGTCCAAATAGGTCATGTATCTGATGACCATGAAAAAATGACAAACTGCATTTTACACCATTTATTTTACATGTATTGATAGGATTAGTGGATCAACAGGTATTAAACATTTTATATCAGTAGATGGTTTTGGGCAGTGGCGTATGTTTGGATCTTCAAGGGATAATGGGGGGGGGGGGGACTTTTAAAAGAAAATGAAAGTGCAGACCAGGTGAGTTTTTACACCTGCTGTGTCTGGATGCAAGCCAGAGGGCTGATGATTTGTGTTTTATATCTAATAACAACTATGCAGTCTGCAAAATACATGACTTAACTTTGTAAAAAAAACGTTTAAGTTCAAGTGTTTCAGATCCAGTGACTTTTTACGCACAGCAATGCAGCACAGTAGTGGTCAGCTGATTCCAATTATGGCGTTTTAAAGATTAATTACTTGATTTAAAACAAATAAACATCGCTTACCTTTTCGAGGTGAACTTCAACAGCGACGCATTTTCAGTCGGACGCGGCACTAGACGTGGTGACACCCAAATTTACGAGTAAGATATCAAGTCAGACTAAGGAAAGGGCGCATAAAACCATTGTCCGGCAGTCCATCCCTGTCGACTGGAGTGAAACTGGTCGTGTCTGTTTCTGGCTTTTCTTTTGTAAAACAATACAAAAACACACACACACACGCACAAAACGTAGACGCTCAAACCGTCATGACGCACCGCAGTCTGGGCTTTAACGCGTGAAATGTTTTGATAATAATGTGAGATCAAACCAAAAACAAGAGTGTCACCTCCGTCATCGAAAAAGCTGCTCTTCACCTTATCTGTCTCCTCCTCACTGAGACTGTTTGACTGGGGTGAAACTGCTGATAGAACCTGCGGGTTGGTTCATGTTCATCCGTGGGCTGTTGGTGTGAGGGCTCCATCTGCTGAGCTCAGCCAGGCAAGATGCGACGCGCACGAGCGGACCGGGATGACGCACGGTCAACAGCTTTCGTCACAGTCTGACTTTGTTTGCGTCAAACTATTGAAATCTTGATCAAGTTTAGGGATTGTCAATAACGTATAATGACAAAAATAAGAATTTGAGCTGCCTTCATGAAACTTAAGAGTATGGATGCGGCGGCGGGGGTGGGGGGGGGTGGGGTGGGGGGGAATCCCTGGCGCCCCCCCATGCAAACCCTAAAGCATAACACTGTGCAGACATGAATGAATATTCTACTCTGAAAAGATTTTATGATCAGCCCTGAGTATTGTCAAGAGGAGTTGATAACGTTATTTATCTTGTTTTTTTTCGTTTTCTGGTTTGTTTTTCCTTTTTTTTTCTCTTCTTTTTTTTGGGGGGGGTTTGGTAGGTATGTTGTATAATTTGTTTGTATATGTTGTGTCTGCGTGGTTCCCTATGTATGGGTGCATGTTTGTGTAAATGCATAATTTGAAATAATAAAAAAAAGGTAAAGTAAAAAAAAAAAAAATAAATAAAAAAAATATATATATATATATAGATATACACATATATATATATATATATATATATATATATATATATATATATATATATATATATATATATATATGTATATATGATTTTGTGCAAGAACGATGAGAAAGGTGCATTTTAATAATATCTCTCAGGGTTTTTTTTTTTTTTACATTGATATACAAGTAAATTGTAGTTTTACTGTTTGGGTGGTAATAAATTTCACTTTTCCTGCCTCTTCTTTCCTTCCTTCTTCCTTTCCTTCTTTCCTGCCTTCTTTCATAGAATTCTTCTTCATCAACTGTCGCTGCAGCAGTGCTGTTGTTTAATTCTCCATTCTCCACTTGTACAGTCAAAAAAAATTATTAGACCATCAGAAGCCATCCAAAACAATGATTATGCAATCAAGTACTAACTCCTGTGTGTTTCATGTGACTAAAACAGACAGAAAAGAAAACATGGAATGCCTAAAAGCACTGTTTTTGGCAGTACAATGTCATCGCTATTAATTATTATTAACTTACGTGACTATTATTATCAAGAAAACCATGGAAAATGGCTAGATATCTGCTCTTAAATTAAACTTTTATGAGCTATTTTTGTTGTTATCATCATATTAGTCCAAACAAATGTACCTTCAGTTGTACCAGGCAATAACCTCCTAAGACCCAGCTATGGGTTTTCTGTCCACATTTGTGGACAACAGTTTCACAACTTTATACAAAAAAAAAGAAAAGAAAACTGTCCACCACAAAGGACATTCAATAAAATTTTTAAAAACTGCATCTGAAAAAACTGTTGCATCATGATGTTTCCAATATAGGCAGTTATTTAATAAAAAAAAAAAAAAAAAAAAAAAAAAGCTTGTACTTTGCTGACATTTCCTGGGTCTCAGGAGGTTAAAATGAACAAGAAATTGAAGAAAACAAAGGGAGGTCTAATAATTTTTTCAGCAACTGCACCTGGTCTAACAGTGTCATCTGCTTATGGTCTGGTTCTGTAGAATGCAACTGATACATTTCATAATATATTCCTAATAGAGCTCAAAATAACATCATGACTAAAACCACCCAGCACCCAATGAGTCATGCAGCTTGTTTTGGTTTATCTATAGATTATATGATAATGACAGATTTCTGACTGGACTGTATTCTATTATGCTAAAAAAAAAAAAAAAAAAAAAAGGCAAAAACCAATGCAAAGAAACAATGTTTATTAATACCTTGTGAAGCAAACACTCCTTTATGATGATAAGTTAATAATGTTTATTTTCAATTTACTAATAATCTGTTTTCTAGGGCCCCTTAAAATCACCATCATCTTTTCAGCAGTGCCCTTATCAGGACACACAGTGATGTTTTATTAGATAAGATATAAAAAAAAAAAAAAAAACAGTTAATTTATGTTAAATAACTTTTATCTGGCAAATTTTACCCATTGAAATAAAACAATTGTGTTGTAAGGAAGGGTTTAAAGACAAGTAAAGTTCTGCCTTCACAGGACTTTATTCCAGAAAAAAAAATATAGCTTGCCCAAAAAAAAGTCCTAATAATATCATGATATTGTATAATAAAGGCCCAAACATCCACTAGTAACCAAAACCAAAACCATCTACTGAAATGTTTAATAACTTCTGATCCACTAATCCTATTAATACATGTAAATAATCGGTGTAAAACACAGTTTGTCATCTTTTCATGGTCATCAGATATGACCCATTTGGACTTTCAGAGGCTCTGTAGTTACTGTGGAAACACTGTCATCTTGGAACAATGACAGTGGATGGACACTTGTTTTTATGTTCAGTTAATGATTTATTTTACTGAAAAAGTCACTTTTTCTTCAGTTTTCTTTGTTTTTGATATATTAAACCTCAAACATAACCTCACCATGATGATTAAAATACATGATCAGTAAATTAAACGTAAGAAACCACTTGATTTTCACTGAAAAAAAAATGCAAAATACAGTGTGTGATATTATGATAAATGGTGATAAATCATTTAAAAAAGGTTAAATAGTGAGAAAAATGTATTTGGGAACTGACACAAAAATAGCACTGGGTCTTTATGGGTTAAGAGCGTTTGATTAGAGGAGTGTTACTCATGACAGTTAAAAAAGATCAATGTTACTTGATATTAAAGCAGATGCATTCTATTAGGGTCTGTGTCTCGAGTTGTAAATAAAAGGTTATTATTTTCAGACACTTTGAGTCCAAAAGAAGAGTCAACTCCTGGATTTAACTAAGCAAATGGGTTAGATCTTTCTTATATGTTTCAGCTGCAACAAGTTCATTAATTCTAACTGATGCAGTGAGTAGTAGTAACTTCTCATTTCTTAAAGAACCATCACTTCGATATAAAGCATAAAGACTGGACTATGTTTCAGTGGAAAAAGGTCTGATGAGTCCAGACTGACCAGTGATGGATCACATGGATAAAAAGAAGGCACAATTGCAATGTGAGTATACATGTATATACACAACACAAAAGCTGTAAAATGACGTGTAATATTAATTGTTAGTGGTTGTTGACATTATCTTCCTACTCATGATTGAGATTCCAACATTCCAGCAAAGTGACTTTATCTCCACATGGTTTTGATGGGGAATAATAGATAAAGGTGTAGATGTACGGCAGGTCATGATGTATTACTGTAAATCTCACAAAATGTAAAAAGCTAAATATTTAAGATCAAGTCCAGAAAAAATCCAACTGCATTCACATTAAACTAGGGAAAATGTCATAATCAGTAAAAGGCTTCTCTTTCTGGAATACCGTATTGTTGTGAATCTGATCCATAGTTTGACTCTATACCACTTTATATGTCACACTCATTTGTGTGATTTTGAGAAACCAGAATCATACAAACAGACATAAACTATAAATATGACCAGCAATAATACCCAGAATTATGCTTTACATGCAGATCAGACTACTGCTGATCTAACACGCATTGAGATTTGTGTGTAAAATATGTTGCTATCCTCCGCAGTAGGGCTGCACGATTAATCGATTTTAAATCGAAATCGGATTTTTTAATTAGGACGATTTTTAAAAAAGGGAAATTGTAAAATCGATTTCATCTCTCTCGTGCCTCTGGGCCACGTGCTTGCGGGCTCCCGTAGGCTCCTCCTCCTATCTGTGATAGCGGTCTGTCACAGAAGTCTGTGTAATGACCGGACTTTAAATGTGTTAATGAGCCCGCAGTACTTACAGCAATGTAAGCCGTGGCTTCATGCATGGATCCCGCAACTGAAATAGAACTGCATGCGGATCACTCATCTTACGTTGTCCCAGATCCGTACTGTACTGTCTTCTTCCGAACCGGGTCCGGGTCTCGGGGTCAGCAGCCTCAGCAGAGGAGCCCAGACAGCCCCCTGCCCACACACATCCACCAGCTCCACAGATAGAATCCCTCCAGTGTGTCCTGGGTCGGTCTGTTCCACGCACGGATCCTCCAGTTTAAACAGAACCGCATGTGGATCACCCTTATTACGCGGTCCACGCACGCACGACTGATGCCTGTCACTGACTTACACTGGTATCACTTCTGTGGGCCCAGATACCCAGGGAAAAATAAATAAATAAATTAAAAAAAATCATATATATATATATATATATATATATATATATATATATATATATATATATATATATATATATATATATATATGTATAATTATTATTATTATTTTTTTAATAATTAATTTTGTCCTCTTGCTAAATTTTTCATTCACAAATGTAAGTTCTGTAACACAAAACCAAATATTATTTATTTTTTGAAAGATGTTGAACTTTATTTAAAGCTGTTAGATAAATCTGGAAACAAAACGGCAGGTATAAAAAACATAAGTATTTGCTCTGATTTGGACATTGTATTATAGCGTATTCCCCCTGGCAAACTTATGTTATTTTCTTGTTGTATACATTGTTTGTATACTCTACTTCATTCAATAAAGATTTAATTAAGAAAAAATAAACTTCTGTGGGTTCATCACGTGATACCATCACAGATTTGAGGTCAGAGCAGTGCCTAGCATTGTGGGCTGCTCACGAAAATGACATGCTGACTTCTGTTGTCTTTTGTAGTTTTACCCAAAAATCAAAATCAAAATCGAAAATCGAGTTTTTAGAGGAAAAAATCGGGATTTTTCTTTTTGCCAAAATCGTGCAGCCCTACTCTGCAGTGTGCATGTTATCAGATGTAACGAATAATATTGTGACCTGCCCATTTTGTGAAGCCTATATTTTCACCCCTGAGGATAAAGTAGTGTTGTTTTATTTAGAAATCACTCACATAAAGAGGACAAACAACAAACATATTCTCTCAAACTGAGCTATCATTGTCTCCTTCACATCGATAAATAAATCTGCCCTTTGCTAATACCAAAGTTTCCATCATAGGATCCCTAAACCATTATGAATGAATGCATTTAATAGAAGACAGTGAGCAGAGCCAGTATTTTAGTTCATGTGACTCAGTCCTATGAGGGAGCTAACAGGTTTGTCATTGTTTAGTTAAATTGTGTAACTGGGGGCATAATTACAGCCATAGTTAAGAAAAAAAATACACTCAGTATGTCTTTTCCCATAAACTCTTGGTGGGACTTAAGAGATGTGCAAATTAATTTCCATAGCAGATTGACTGACTGATTTGAAATAAAACTTCATTTATTAAAATGTAAAGAGCAAGAGAAAGTTTAAGTATGTTACATTTGTCTAAAATTAGTCCAAGAATCTACAAAGGTGAATTTATAATCTTGTGTGGCCTAAAATGTAATAGTCCATTTACAATACACTGATTCATTTTCATAAAACACTACAGGACCACTTTAACCCTTTATCAGGGAAGTGACTATTTTTTGGTAATTTCCACATACATTACAAGACAGTAACAGCAACAGTTACAATGAAAACAGTGAGTCAACAATCTCAGGTCCAATGTGGTCTCCAGGGTCTGTAAGGTCCACCTCTGTATGAACAGTGAGTGTACCTGCTTTGTTAGGTACCATGAAGTAATGGTACTAATGTAAGGAATGGTGTTCAAAGGGAGAATGTGGATGTGGACAGGGGTCTGGATCAGCACTTATGTTGTTCTAATGTTCTAAAATACATGTTCCTTTCACTGTGGATGTGTTTTTCTTGTATTTACTTCTTATGTTCTTTATTTTTAATTTTTTGCCACTTACGGGTAAGGAACCAAATATGATAACTTCATTGACCTTGATTTTCTACATAACAATTAAACAATCTTGAAAAATTTTCTCAAAAGTAATAAAGTCTTCATACTAAGGTTGAAATTTTGAATTTCAGTGTATTTGTATGAGTCCCCTATAAAGGCTTAATGATATCTTTCTACTTATATTGTACATCATACATGCTTGGGGACAGCAGTGCTTTTTAACTGTGACTATAGTTTAATTTTATCCATGACATCTGGACATTACTTTCACCACAAATGCTTTGTGAATATTAAAAGAACCTGTTTGATTGCAATCTAGCAAAGTACACACTGAGTCATGCAAAAAGCTTCCCAGGCAGTTATGCAAAACAGGGAGATATTAAATCCTCACAAAATGCAAAACAACTGTTTAGCGGCCTTATCATATTTTCAGTCATGTGATGGATAAAGCTGGCACTGACTGCCAGTTGTATTTTTTTTTTTTCTGTTCTGACGTCATCAGCAGATGTCAGTAGAGCTTTACCTTCTTATCTTTCCCCCTCACATGAATGTACCGTCATAAGGGTAGTCCCTCTTCTGGGTCATACGTGAGTGTTTGCACGTGTAAGTATATTTATGTGAGTCCATGAGTGCATTTAGAGATTAAAACCAGGGAGGGATTTGAAGTCATTCTTAAACTCATGTCACATGACTCACTGTAAAGACACTCATAATACATGAACCCCACGAGGAAACTGAAAACCAGAACAGAGGAGAAGGGAAGACACACATATGGCAAACATGGCTAGGGCTCCAAGGTGGAGTTTTGTGGCCAGTAGGACTCACGGCTCTTCCAGTCACAGGAAGCCAGTAGGAATGAGAGGAATGCAGTCAAGCAATACGGTGATGGAGGGAGCAGCAGTTGCAGGGCAGATAGCCAAAAAGAATTAAAAAAAAAAAAAAAGAGGGAGTAGGGGAACGATAGGGCAAGTTTGAGTGTGATTACAGGGTGGAAAAGGCATGGGTGCAGCTAATTACTGTGAACATTCAGGTAAAAGCCAACAGCAACAAGTCTGAAAGCATGCTAACAAACCAAAACAAACACCTAACGGAAAGTGTGGATACAGCGTGGGTTTAATTGGTGTCTCTGACATTGACGGCATATCACAGATAACAAGCATAATGCCAAAGGAGTCACACACGGAAATGCCACAGTACATTACTGTGACTCGTGGAATGTGTGGAGATATCAGTTGGGCAGATTTCCTGGTAATGGGCGGAGGCGAAAGGTCAGCAAAATACTAACCAGGTGGTCATCCTACCTTACAGAAACATAAACATGCACAAAGCCAGCGCCGGCATGTACACAGATGCAAATATGCACACACACATATGCACACAGTAAACCTAGCAGAGGAACAATATGTTTTACTCCTGTTTCTCTTGCAAATGTAGCTGTTCCTCTACTCAGCTTTTTTGTGTTTATTATTAAAGTTCACTGTGTAAGATTTAGGGAGATTTAACTCCAAATAAGCAAATCACTATGAAAATAAGAATTATGTTTCCTACAGTAGCTCAGAACTGACCTCCTGTACTACAGGTGTCAAAGTCATTTTAGTTCAGGGGACACATACAGCCCAGTATGATCTCAAATGGGTCAGACCAGTAAATAAATAGCACAAAAAACAAAAGCCACAAAAACAAACTCTACATTTTTCAGTAAAAGTAAAATTACATTATGAAAATGTTCATATTTCCAAACTATCCTTTCACAAAAAAATGTGAATAACCTGAACTACCTGAAAAATGTGAATAACCAGAACAACCTGAAATGTCAGCTAATCATTCACACATGTGCAACTCACAGATCACAGTGGATCATTAAAGGCGCAACACATTAAGTAACAGGCTTAACATAATTAAAATTGCATTTATTTTTCTTTAAGAATTTTCAGGTTGTTCTAATTGTTCTAGTCATTCACAGTTTTTGTGAAAGCATAGTTTGTAAACATGTTAAACACTTTCATGATGTAATTTTGTAATTTGGACTAAAACAAAAAGAATGTTTTGGTAGCATAAATGGTAGTAATAGTAGCAAATTAGATTATTAGTATTATTAGTATATATTGTTGTGTTGTTGTTATCATTATTATAATAAGTTAATACAGTACATTAATATAAAAACGTTTTTGCCCTCTCACTTTCTCCTCCCCCTCCCTTTGTCACTTTCATGCACTCCCCCCCTTCCTTTTTCCTTACCGCCCCTAATCAATCTACATTTGTTTAGTTGCTCTTTACATTTATTATCTTTCTCGTTGTAATATGATGTGATTGTTGTTGTTTTGTTGGTCATTATTTGTTTGTTTGTTTGTTTATTTGCTTGATTTGTCTTTTGTTTATTTGTTGTTGTTGTTGCTGCTGCTGTTTTTTCCCTTTCTTTCCAATATGTCTTGTGCACTGTATCACTAATGACTAAAAAAATAAATAAATCTTATTTTACTGGTTTGACTCATTTGACATCTTTGACCATTAATATCTTCAGTGTAACTTTTGCATTGCATAAAATCATCCCATGGGCCAGATTGGATCCTTTGGTGGGTCGGTTTTGGCCATATGTTTGACACCTCTGACCTACATATTTTGCATTTTTTAATGGGATGTATATAACATTAAAGTGCATTTACCTCCACCTAGCATGTTTGAGAGTGGATCAGGGTTAGTATCTCCTTAACTAAAGCCACAGAATGAATAAACAAAACACTGACCAGAGACTGTAATGTTTTCCTGGCCACTATAGTGGAGGGTGAGGGGGGATAAGGGAAGGGTGGTTGCAATCTGCACATTCAACACTAGATGCACTGATTTCACATCATGTTTGTTTACATAGCTATATAAGATATGTTATTTATGCAAATGGCAGGAATAGTAGATGTTAAGCCATTAAAAAGGGAGAAAAAGTAGTTGTAAACACAAAAGTTGAAAGTTCCATGTTCTACGTATAGAAGTGGTTGTGGAAATGCGTAGTTCTTTCACTGTCTTGAACTTCTTGTTACAAAAACCACAGCACATGCTCAGGTAAGGCTGAGCTCTCGCCGGCAGCTGTGAGGTGACTTTGAACTGAAAAGGCGCTGGAGGCAGATCGCAGCGGTGGGTCGCCTCGAAAGCCTTTCCATTCCCAGCAGCAAAGCAACATGTGCCCACAGAGAGGAGAGAGAGAGAGAGAGAGAGAGAGAGAGAGAGAGAGAGAGAGAGAGAGAGAGAGAGAGAGAGAGAGAGAGAGAGAGAGCTCCGAGCGCTCGCCCAGTTTCTCTGGAAACCGACTGTGATCCTGGAAAGTGTTGCTTTACGACGCCTTCACACTCCTGTGTACGCTCATGTGAAAAAAGGTCAGGAACTTCAAAACAGTGTGTGACATGCCTTTTAACTACATACTACACATGTCAAACTACACGACAAGACATTTACTGTGTCACATAAGACACACTAGTGAAGCAATTCATGAGTACAATATTCATGTTATTTTTGTTTGTTCATGCCTCTTATCTTATGGTCTAGAAGAGGAGTTGATGCATTTTATTTTATTTATTATCTATTTTAGTTTTGATGGATGGAAACATTAATAATAAAGTTATTAAAAGTGATAGACAATGTGTGGGGTCCTTTGTACTTCTGTACTTTAAGATGCAAATTTTTTTTGGTTTTTTTGGATCCTATGTCTTTAGAAAAGTTGATGACTGATTTACAATAAGTCTTTCTTTCTTTCTTTGTTTCTGTATATGTTTCTCTGTGGCAGCATGGTTTAACTGACAACTGTTGTTAGATCATAATCTTGCAGTAAAAATGTATTTCCACAAGGGGGTGGCACACAAATAAATGACTGACTTGTTTGTTTGTTTTTTATCTTTGACACAAACAACTCTATGTTAAAGTAAGATGTAGAAGTGAATGTGACACATTAGTTTTTTGCATCTCAACAACCTTTTGTGCGTTGTCTCTTCATCCTTTTAGTGCTCAGGTTACCTTTGTTGTCACGGCGATGCATAGATGGCTGTGTTGATACTAGTATATTTACTGAATCAGGACACTTGAGTACACATTTGAGGTACTTGTACTTAATTGGTGTGGAGTGAAAAAAACCTGAAGGATGGTTTTCTTTCATGGGTTTATGAAATTCCTCTCTTTCTTATGATAAATTGACTTGGTTTGACTGTAAATGCACTGTCACTGAGCAGAAAATGGCTGTTTTTAAGCCATGAAAAGTTTACAGATACATTGTTTTCACAAGTCAAATCCAACAAACATGATGATCTCACAGAATATGATGCATTTCTGTGGATTCAACAACGCAACAGTAGCAAAAATGAGCTCAATGTTGAATATGTACAGATATAACATGTGACATACACCCTCAAAAACCTAAACAGCCCCAGTGACCAAAAGCACCTACTGATCTAATATGTTTAATTCATTTGTAAACACTAATCTGATCAATACATGCAAATAATTTGGTTAAAATACAGCTTTTCAGTGGCATCAGATATAACCCATTTGGACGTTTGGAAGCTCATGAACATGAAAACAATGGTACAATCAGTTAATGGTATATTTTGCTTAAATAGTCACTTTTTTCAGTTTGATATAATAACTTTTGAATTTACTACGAACTTTTATAAGCATTTACATGATCAGTGAATTAAATACATTGCATAGGAAAGGTTAAATGTAGAGAAAAATAAATTGGGATGGAACTACAAAAACAGTAAAGGTCTATGTATACCTTGAAGGGTTAACACGACAGTAATATTAATCCAAATACATTATATATACATATATCAGTAAATCACTGGCATAGACAATTGTACTGCACCTTTATAGTTCAAGTGCATCTTGGTAATAATACTTGGATAGACTATATTAAAACTACAGAGTGAACACAAATGGAAAAAATGAGCTTTAAATCACATCATATAGTTATAAATCTGTTTCTGTCCTGAGTTAAGACCCGCTAAGTTTATTTAAGACGCCCATGACATGACTCCTTCCTGGAGACATGGTGTGGATCGCTGACCCTGACAGGGACAGTTATGCCCCTGTGGACCACTTCCAGCTGACTATGGCCTCTTAACCTGTTGCCCTTTGACCTTTCCAAACTAAACAATCTGAGAGTCGGATGATTTATCACAAGGACAAAAAATACAGCTTTATGGGTGCTTCTATGAAACTGGTACCTAAGAGCAAGACAGAGGGGCTAAAAATTCTAACAAGATGTAGACTAATGTTATGAAGCAAGTTTGGAAGCACTTTGGGTCTATTAAAAAAAAAAAAAAAAAAATTACTGAGAAAAAAGAGAAACTATTTTTCAGATAAAACACATTTTTATATTATTTTTATACAAAAAACCACATGTAACACGCTGAAAAGGACACGAAAATTACATGCTGCTATTTTTTTAATATCTTTTTATTCTCTCACAGATACATTTTGGGAAACAAATTAATTATGCAAGGCAGAGTGTTTCACAAAAATGACCGCTGTTGCAAAATCACAATTTAAATGTGTTTAAATGGGCAGGTTCCGCATGTAACGCCAGTGGACACGATGGGTTACATACAAAACCTGGAATGAGACTGAGATTCATGAAAATCCCGCATGTCTGGATTAGAAAAATGACTAGGATCGTCAAATATAACACAGTGTCTTTATTTATATAAGACCATTTCAAGAGATGTTTTCAAGATAAAATGCACTGACACCTCGGTAGCTTTTCCAGTCCCAATTTTGGTCCTATTTTTGGTCCTGATATTTTATTAAAAATTCATTCATTTTGGGATGGCTCAGAGCAAGAGTATTTTTTTTTTTTTTTTACATTTATCTGAGGTTATCATTAGGTACATCCTGGGGGGAAATATGTCTAAATTTCTCTTTTATTATTGGATCTAAAAAGCTGGCAAAGTGCCAGGTACCAAATTAAACCCAGTTTCATAGAAGCACCCAGATTCATTTGGCTTCTGTTGACTTATTTCCCATTTGCTACATTTGCTGCGACCTAATTAAGTTACACATAGACTCAGTTTTCAGTGCGTCCCTGTTATACCGAATTAAACACGTTACTTCACATCATATAGAACAATATTTGATCCGTACACTTAAAAAAATCTTCTATTCACTCCATGCAGCAAACCCAAATAAATCATGGATGCCGTTATTATACTGCCATTATTTTCAGCTACAGCACAGGGGAGCAACAGTGAGATTTATAGCCCAACAAATCATGTAGACAATCTCTAAAAATGGAACAGCACAGGCAAGTAAAAATAGAGCAAAGCTTCAGTGTTTTTGGGTGAGAGAGTAAGTAAAAGCTGAGGTTAGCATTTCATCTTAGGCAGCAAAATTAATGCACAGTGCACAGAGAGGATTAAAAACACGGAAAGAGTGGGTGAAGAGCTAAACCTGCACTACAATGGACTTGAAGTTTTTATTGACTTTGTAATAATGTGGTGTCAGACATCAACTCAAGGCCCTGCTGATGCTAAACAGAATTGTCATTTTTTGTGGTGCTTTACAGGGCTGCACTGGGACACTCTCGGAGGTAAAGATGTGTCCATATGCATGCATTCATGCAAATTTGTTGGTGTGAGTATTTCATGGAAAAGTATTAACGTATCCTTGTGTGACAGCAGCATCATCCAGTCCCCTTCACCAAACTTTTACCAAACAGCTGCTTTTCCCCCTCTATCTTTTCCTGCTTGTTATTTAGTGTCTCCTCATTCTTTGCACACTCATACTTTTGTGGACAAACTAACTCTCCAGTCTCGGGAGTGGGAGGGTCTGTTTCCAATTTTCTCCCCTTCCCCGTCCTGAGAAACGACACTTCCCAAACCAAACAAATAAAACCAAAAAAAATGAGTTATAGTTATTATTTTTTTTCTGTTGCTGCTGACCACAGTGCTCCTCTAAACATCCCGGCACATACTACATGCCTACATGTTCTTCTGTTACAATAAAGCCACTGAACTGTCTCTTGGAGATGAAAAAAAAAAAGTTTCTCACAGCTGAAGTTAACCAGAGCGGACCATCTGCTGGTGCTAACAGCATAAAAAAGATGAAGCAAAACCAACAATTGAACCAAGAATGTCTGGTGTGTGCAATACTGAAAACAGTTCACATCTGCAAAAGTCCCCCATGTGCAGAACAGAACAGAACAGAATGGGCTTTAAGTACAAATGGATGTTAAAGGATAAAGTGTCTCCTACCAGTTTGAGGTGCTGACATCCAGTTAGAGGTATCTCTGAGTCGGGTTCGTCCCAGAGGCAGCAGTTAAACAGGCTGAGAGGCTGGGATTGAGATAGATCCAGCTTTGACAGGGGAGTGGTGCTGTAGTGCTGGAGCTCAGCTGTGCACTGACAGACGGAGTCACAGTCAACTGCTTGACACAATGGGCTCCTCTGACTTTACTGGCTCTTGCACTTCCTCTCATGTGAGCTCAGCTATCTCTCTCTCTCTTTTTTTTTCTTTCTCACCGTATCACTCCCCCAAATTCTGCTTCTCGGAGAAGACACAGTTGCTCGGCTCTATCAGCCCCCTGTAACTTGTCAACGCTGCCTCTGCACCAGAAGCTCCAGGGGAGGAGGGAGGAGGGAGGGATGTGGACGTTTAAGACAGAAACACAAGAGCGACAGATTGTATTGTCGCCTGTGCCCGACAGACAATACCAGGAAGTGTTGCTTTAGGATGCACAAAGCACACAGGACCAAAAAAGAAAGCTGATTTAAGAGTTACAAGGGTTGAAAGACATGTTACATTGGTTTTAACTTTGCTCAAAATGTGACAAATAAGAAAGTAAACTAAATATCCAGGTAGGTTTTAAAATGTGTTTCAGTGTTGTCCCTATGACAAACATTTTAGTTCAGGGGTCACATACAGCCAAATATGACCTCAAACGGTCTGGACCAGTAAAATAATAACAGTAAAAAAAATAAAAAGAAATTACGAATATGTTTACATCTACCAATTATCCTTTAAAAAATGTGAATATCACAAACAACCATGAACAGCCTGATATTTCTTAAGAAAAATAAGTGCAGTCCTAACCATATTAGGCCTCATCTTATCAATTACACATGTGCATTACAAACTACAGATCAGCAGATCTACGAAGGAACAAAACATTTAGCAACAGGCGTAATATTGTTAAAATTTTATTAATTTTTGTTAAGAAATTTCAAGTTCTGCATGGTTGTTTAGATTATTCCCATTTTTTGTGAAAGGATAGTTCATGAATACAAACATTTTCATGTAATTTTACTTTTTTTTACATGAACAGAAAGAGAAAAACTTGGAGTTGTCATTACCTCCGCCAAGGAGGTTATGTTTTTGCCAGGGTTTGTTTGTTTGTCTGTTTGTTTGTTTGTTTGTCTGTCCGTTATTGTGCAACATAACTCAAAAAGTTATGGACAGATTTGGCTGAAATTTTCAGGGTTTGTTGGAAATGGGATAAGGAAGAAATGATTAAATTTTGGTGGTGATCGGGGGTGGGGGGGCCCACGGAGGGGGCCACTGATCAGCCTTGGCGGAGGTCTGCGCTCTCCGAGTGCTTCTAGTTATTTATGGGTTGTTATGATAGTATTATACTATTGCAACCCATCTGAGATCGAATTGGCAGTATGTGAACTAAAATGAGTTGATTTTTTCCACATCACACATTGTCTCTTATTCATACTTTATATTTCTATCCACACTGTACATTTACTGCACTTAGTTCCCTCATATTTAGATTGCATATTGTTAACTGTTTTTAATATTGGGAACTTTAAAGACAGGTAAAGCAAAATACCTCTGTACTGTACTTCTTCTAATTTTGCAATGACAATACATTCTATTCTATTCTATATATAAAGTTTTCCAAAGTGTTACTTTTTACTTGAATGCTTCATCCAGTACAGAGCCAGTATTTCTTCTCTTTCACTGTAATAAAGAAGTTGAATCAGTGCTTCTTCTTTTACCAGAGTCTGCATTTTTACACAAGCGTCTTTACTTCTATGAAAGTGTTTGCACATTTGTAACCTCTGATGAAAATAGCCCTCCCAAGCAGGATTTACAGTGGACCATGTAACTGATTATTGACACCAAAACCTGCCCAAATTATGGATAAATATTTATTTATATTTATATAAGTATTCTAAGCATTTGACTCCCCATCTTTTTTTTTCTCTCCTGTCCTTGTGGGAGTTATTTTCCTTAAATATCCTTACTATCAAGGAATATAAACACAGCATAAATGACTACAGTGCATATAAAAAAACACACATTTTCTTCCACTTGTCCGAAGGCAAATATTGAGTCATGCAGCTTATCAAAGCAGATAGCTATAGTATGTAGCACTGAAAAAAAAAAAAAAAAAAAACACTCCATGACCCAGTCAAGCTCTAACTTCTGTGTAAACACACAAATGGAGCATTCAGTGTGATTACTTACACAAGGCGACATATTTTACCCTGGAAATTACATTTCAGCCTCAGTGAAATTAACAAGGGAGAAAACAGCCAGGATGTTGGTGATTTAGGAGAGAACAATTCCACAGTGTAATGTACACCTAATTAATTATATACGTTTATTTTAATGCAATCATGTTTCTGTGTACTGATCAGCTGATTTACCCATATTTGGCCTGGATATTAGTGTGAGAACCTGTATTGGAGGCAAATATAAGGTTTTAAATGGATCACGTGTAGACATTTGTTAAAGTAATTGTGGCAAATCAGTTTCCGGAAATTCAAGCGGAAAAGATTAGTTACTGTGTGTGGTTTTCTCACTGTTTTGTTACAATGTTGTTGCTGAGACCTATGAGAAGCGGGAGATTCATTCATGTACAACAATGTCAGATTGTTCAAAAAAGAAGATGCTGCTGATGGCAAACGGTAAAACATGTGAAGGGGAGACTGGTTTGTTTTAATTCATATAGCTGAATCCTCTACACATACTACAAGTGGTGCCAGGCACAACAAACCCCGCCCCTCACAGGTATTGTAGCTTATTTTGGCATCAATCCAGCTGATGTCATGTCTATGCATGTTGTTGGCATAGCAATTGCCTCTGAATATGTGCCAAGTTTAAAGTAAATTGAAACAAGATGGGTGCATTTATAGACATTTGAAATTTCGTCCATTATAAGTAAATGGGAGGAAAAAAAAAGATTTAAAAATTCATACAAAACTGGAACTTTGACCTACTTCGCCCAAAATGTATCCACCTCCATTCTGGCTCACTGCCAATATATAAACCCAATTTGGTATGAATTCAACCAATAGTTTTGCTGCTACAGACATGTGAAATTTCAGCCATTATAAGTAAATAAGAGAAAAAAAAGATTCAAAACTAGAAGCACTCGGAGAGCGCAGACCTCTGCCAAGGCTGATCAGTGGCCCCCCCCCCCGTGGGCCCCCCCACCCCCGGTCACCACCAAAATTTAATCATTTCTTCCTTATCCCATTTCCAACAAACCCTGAAAATTTCATCCAAATCTGTCCATAACTTTTTGAGTTATGTTGCACACTAACGGACAGACAAACAGACAAACAAACCCTGGCAAAAACATAACCTCCTTGGCAGAGGTAATCAAATAAACTGAACCAAAAACACCCCTTCGGGAGGTGGGGTAATAATTATCAATAACCTCTTTCTCTGCTCTTATCAGCACATCTTCCATTCATGTAGCTGCAGACATAACAATGCTGCCTGCAGACATGCATAACAAGTCAGGGGCAGATGACTTACTGCAGCTAAGCCAACACACGATCCTGTTAAGTTGAATTAACCTGCTGATTTCAGGGAGGGCGCATTGCATGATTTCCTCAGTAGAAGAGAACTGCAGCTAAAAAAGGTGGACAAACCTCCTGATCTCAGCTGCTGTGTGGTCTGGCTGTCTCCACTACTGAGGCGAGCAGCTATGGATTAGTTTTCTGGTTCAGATGTAACTTTATCCTTTGGGAAAACACACTGACCAAAGGAAAGTCATGTTTAGGGGTTGTGACCCTTTGTCCTCATGGCAAGTGAAAAGGATTTTGAGGTACGCTTTCCTGGTGTCAGTTTCTCCTCAAACAAACACTGCAGAAGTAGAGAGAGAGACAGAAAAAAACTACACAAAACCCAACTATCTGAATATGAATGTCTGCATTAATGAATTAAATCAGTGTTAAACATATCACTTTTCACTGCCTTCAAACACAAAATACGTCTCACATAGTGACCAAAAAGTGGACATATTATTCATGTGGGTGGTTGAGTTGGTAAGTAATGTGTGACTTCAGCACAACAGAGAAGAAAAGAAGACAAAAAAAGACATCGATTCTGATAAGATGCAGGTTAGGAGGAAGATACAGCACAAAAGGATGTAGATCATTTGGAAACAAAGTCAGATTCTAAAAATCTGTGCGAGGAGGAACAGTTGGAAAAGGGGGTGTCTTTATCTGCCAGAGCAGATGAGAAAGATCACAAGAAGAGGAAAACACTGCATGTAGCTTATCACCATGACCATCTTTTTCCGATTTGCTTTTGATTCCCTCGAGGCATTTGTAAGGAAATTTCTACTATGGGGACAACGTATTTTTGCTTCACTACTGGTATCCTTTCTCTACATGTATCATGTGACATTTGTTCTTGCTGTTGCCAGTACATGATAAAATTACACACATTGTGGCGGTAAACTATAAAAGGCCACAGTTTTATTCACCAGGTATTCCAAAAGTGAAATGTATTTAGTTTACTACAAGACTGGCAAAAACGCATTCAATCAAAGCACTGGAGAAGATGCAGCCTTCAAATCTTCTGCATTTGACTTGACAAGTTATTCATTATAGACTTTGAAAGTGGTGGACAAAATAAAGTAATACAAAATGCCAATTCCAAAACAAGTGAATATGAGGTTGATTTTCATTGAAGAACAGTATTGGAATGGAGAGCTGGACTGTTTTACTGTGGGGCAGGTGAGTTCCAATGGTAAGAGCAGATATTAGTTTGCTAAAGCTTTGCCTTTTCCACTATAACAAACACCAGCAATACCATTACTTAGTTTATAAAACAGTAACAGACACAGACAGAGAGGTCAAATCCCCATTGGAGATTATTTTTTGGAAAAAAGTTCTATTATAGTCAATGGCAATTGAAAAATAATTTTTAATCCTGTTGAAATTACAATTAGCATCATCATTTACATGTGGAATATTTGTCAATTCAGAAGATAATTTTGCATGTCAAGAAAGTCATAGTTTGTTGTAAAACTGCTTAACCCTAACCCTTTCCCTTTCAATGCTTTTAAACAGAAGAATGAGGTGAAATATGCCAAGTTAAGTGCTATTTTGGTGTTGAAAATATGTAAAACATGAGACAACAGACGCAGTCAGACAAAATTAGAAATTCCATTACAATCTTCATCACCAACTTTGACTTTTTTGACTCGTAATATTATTTTCTTTTAACTAGGGCTGTCAAAATTAATCCATCAATATGATTGATCTGATTAAAAATTTTAATGTAATTAGCCCATTTGCAGTGCAGAATGACTCTGAACATCTCTGCCAAAGCATTTGGGGTAGTTTGTCCAAGCAGAGTTTGCGTCGCGCAAATGGGCAGTTGATCCAGTAGTGACTGGCAGCAGAACCAACCCATACAGATGGAAGATGCTAAACAGCACGTTGGCCCTCTGGATGGAAATATGAGTAAAGTTGTTTCAAGTAAAATAAACACGTTAAGTGAATATATATTCCCTTCTTTTTTGAGTCTGTTTACTCATGCAAAATGAAACATGATTAATATAGATTAAAAATGAATGATATTTAATCATGATTAATCAAAATGAATCCATAGCAACCCTGTGATTAATCTGATTAAAAATTTTATTCGTTTGACAGCACAGCTTTTAACCTCTCCAATCTTTCTGCTTCTTCTTCTTCTACGATAAAAATATTACCACTTTTCAAATCAGGTGTCATTGACTAACTCCAGTCTTGTGGTTCTTCAGTTATAAGCTTTGGAATTTAACATGGTAAATAGGTGTAAATGAATTCAGATTAGGTGGGAAGGAACAGATTAAACTGGTAAACCTCATATGTGTAAATGGTGACGCAACTGAAACAGGATCAAAAAGTACATTTTCAATCATCATTGACCAGCGTTCATATTTAGTTACCGGAAGGGGTGGGATTTCTTCTGATAATTATAACAAAATTGCCGACAATTGTTTCACTTTCAATTAACTAATTAATCAAATGTCTTTCTCTAAAATCTTTGTTTCTTTGAAAAAATAAAATGTAATGCTTCATAAATCCTGGAGCTGTCAAACACCTTGAGAACACCAGCGATGTTGTTAGCTTGAACGTTGACATCTCTTATGGAGGTCTTGACAACCTCTTGAAGAAATCCACCCACCAACCGTGTCAAAGTCTCTCACACACTTCCAAGAATTCCTGCTGTTGTGCTTTTTAGCCTTCAATCAGCCGAGCGTCGAGCCGCCCCGTCTGTCTCAGGAAGGGGGAGTTTCCTGAAAGGTCACGGTTGTTCCAGCCAGACCAAACACTGACTAATTGCTTTGTTGTTTGTCGGGTCGGTGCCTGTTTTTGTGTTGCACTTTTCCTTTGTTTAGAATTCCCAAGTATATTACCTGAACCAGTTGCCAAAGATGAGGAGGGAAGCGTGAGGAGTGGGAGACAAAGGGAAGGAGGGTGAACATTGGGAATATGAAGACAGAGGTTGCACGGTGGATGCCGTGATTAGGCTGTGTTGGGGCCCCCCGTCTCAAGTTAAAAATAGAAGAAGAAGGAAGGTGCTTATGGGAGGGGGGAGGGGGGAGGGGGGAGGGGACAGGACGAACACAGGCCACAGTAATTGGCGAGAGACAAACAGCTGGGGGAGTGTGTGTGTTTGTGAATACGAGCTCCACACCATGCAGCTGTACTCTGTCTTTCAGGCTGTAGATCCCACTCTCAAATGGTTACATTGCTCTTTCTCTCTCACACACACACAGCAGGAAGGAGAGTAATGGGTCCCTGACAAGCAGAGCCCTCAAGAATGAAAGAATGTGCAACATGAGGCAAGGGAACAGCTGTATAGAGCGAAGGAGGGAAACAGTAGGGTGGGGGTCCATTGATTCGAGAGGCGATGGGGCAGCCAAAGCAGAGATGATGAAAAAGATGCAAAAAAAGTTTCAGACAGTAACAGAAAGTGGAGAGGGTGGACATTTCTGGAAGTGGAGTCAACAAATTTATCAGTTTATATGTCAAACGCTGGTCTAAATCAAACCCAGAGCGGCCCGGTTGGGACTGGAACCCCAGCAGATGTTTCGCTCAGCTGTTGCAGAACCGATTCACTGTTGGGTGGATGTGCCTCCGATTAAATGGGCTCTGTGTAATGAAACAGCCTTGGGAACTTGAACGGTTGAGAGAGGCTGAATGAACAAGACTAATACAAGGATGACAGACTGCAGATCCTGTGTGAGTGTGTGTTTGTGTGTGGGAGGTAGTGGAAATAAAATGAAGTCACCCTGGCGAAGACGGTACTGGCTATTTGGTTTTGGCTCTGCATGATAGTGTGTCAGTGCACTGCTGTGGAAAAACGAGTTATTTTGTTCATTTTTCAACAAGGTCTTATCACATAAATCTACGCCTCAGTACTCATGAGACCTATTCTACAAAACCTGGCCAAGAAATACACCTGCGCCTTTTGATTCTAAACTCTTTATGTCTTTATCACAGTCTGTATTTTTTTTTTTTTTTATTCTAGAAAGCATCTGCATGTGGTTTATTGTGCCACTCCCATTTTTTAGAAGTCAAGCTACATTTTTGGAGTGTATATTCAGAGGGGAGACAAAATAGCTTTAAAAAAAAACAGCACAAAACCACATACATGATTAAAGCCAAACACATGTAAAGTTAATATAAACCCATACAACCGTGCACATGTTAACACAAAAAAACAGATGTGTTTCTTGTCAAAATTATAAAAATATTACCTTCTGTCAGCACATACCTGGATCACACACACACATGTAGCACTGTAAGAGTTTTTATTTCTGAGGCCCACTTCTTGTGAAATCCCCTACTCCCCATGTGTGCTTGTGTGTGCGCGTATGTGTGTGTGTGTGTATGTGTGTGTGTGTGCGTGTGTGTGTGCTTGTGTGTGTATGTGTGCTGTAATACCACTGTAGCCGTGGTTGGAGATGACACTTATCGCAGCATCTTAAATGTGTTTTTTGCTCTGTGTGTTTGAGATCAAGGTTGTGCAGGGGCTTCATGTCACAACGCACCTGTGCACTGACGGAAATGCAGCTCACCATACAACCACAAAAACGCACATACACACAATTACACATTGGACACCTGTGCTGCCTCTAGTCTGTCTTGTAACCCTAATACTGGAGCTGCTGAACACATTCTCACCGCTGTTGTGTCACTCGTCACTGCTGCATGGTGGTTTTCATTTTTTGTTTTCATGTAAAAGTCAGTGAACATAAACTAATCAAGTAGCCTGTGAACAGTTACTGATCAACTTTGAAGGAGAACAAGGAATTACAACTCTGTACTTTGTCGGACCACCTTAAGCTTTGATTACAGGACACATTTGCCATGGAATTATTTATACTATGTAAAGTCACCATACATGCCACAACATCTCCATCCAGAGCTGCATCCTGTATTGATGCTGTGAAAGTCAGACCATCACATAAAGCCCCAAATATTCTTAATGGGGTTAAGGTGTGGCATGTGCTACCTCCATTTTTCTTTTGCCTCTTTTACTTATATCTACGATAGCAAAATGATATTACAGTAGTGGAAAAAAGTTTATAGACACCATTGAAATTTTACACAATCTCAAATATAATTACGAAATATTTACGGAAAAATCTTTTTTGTGTTTTAAAAAGCGTGGCTGCAGCAGACAGACACAAATAAATGCAAATTTTTTTGGTTTGTTTATTGCTAACAAGAAAAAATAGCATAGGGTGGATTGCCCTAATGTGGGACATTTTTTGTATTTCGAACTTCTGTAGTACATTACAATGTAAAGCCAACATGGTAATGAAATAATAATAATATGGTAAAAATGGTAAAATACATAATGTAAAGTGTCCCACATTAGCACACTTCACCCAACTAAATTCTTGATTGCATCTTTCCAGTAAGATCTGCATGTGTGCAACATGAGCTGCTATTAGCTAGGAAATGCCATTAAATAACATCAAAAAATGACCAGCTTTCAGCACAACACAGTTTCCAACACAAACTTGATGTATTTTTGTAAACATGTGCAAATCTTCTTTGTTGAACTTGTAAAGAAAGGGTGTTTTTAAGCCTTTTTCCAGTTAGCTAGTGCAATTTATTACCCCACCCCCCAAAGAGGAGGCAAGAGGTATTGTTTTTGGTTGGTTCGAGTTAGTTAGTTAGTTAGTTAGTTAGTTAGTTTGTTTAGCAAAACTACTGGTTGAATTCATACCAAATTGGGTTTATAAAGTGCCAGTGACCCAGAATAGATGTCATTACATTTTGGAATAAGTAAGTCAAAGTTCAAATTTTTATGAATTTTTTAAATCTTTTTTTCTCCCATTTGCTTATAATGGGCAAAATTTTAAATGTCTACAAAAATATGAATTTTGTTTCAGTTTACTTCAAACTTGGTCATATATAGAGGGAATTGATATGCTGACATCAGCACACACAACACATAGACATAATGACATCAGCTGGATCGATGCCAAAATCAGCTACAATATGCATGGATGGGGTTTGTTGAGCCTGGCACCACTTGTTTTTACTTGGCTCCTCGTTAAGAACTGATGTTAGTTAATATCACTTTCTAAGCTAATGGCCAGCTGTGTCACCTATTTCGATGATGACATCATGATATTAACAAAATCCACTGGATCTTGCATCTTTCCAATTACATTTGCGACAGTGTGCATCTCGAGCTACCATTAGCTCAGCAACATAATATATATTCCAGCACAAACTTCATGTTCTCTTTCAAGTATGTGTCATTTGTATTGAACCTGTAAAGAAAGGGCTCTGAAAAATATATATTTTTCAAGGATTTTTCCAATTAGCTCTTCATCTTCACCTAATCTTGAATGAATCTAATCTAGTTCAATATGTGACATTTGTGTGTAAGTGTAGGGTTGCATTCATTTTGTGTTGAACCCTATTTGTACAGGAGTAGTATTACTGAGGACCTGCAGGATATGGAAATTAACCCCCCCACATCTGTGTTTTATTCCATGCATTTTGCTATGGATAAGAAAAGTATATATATTTTTTACTAGAATCTATTGGCCTTACTTCCTGGTTCTGGTGTCAAGGGCAAGTTCACCACTTACAGATAACTGTAGAAAATAAAGAAATCCTCCTTTCTGTTGCTGTTATGCATCTCATCCATCTCAACATCTGTGAGATTTTTTCTGAACGTATTTAACCCATAAAGACCCAAACTTCCACCAGCGACCAAAATCATCTACTGATCTAAAATGCTTAATACCTGTTGATCCACTAATCATATCAATATGTTGAAATAATTGGTGTAAAATGCAGTTTGTCATCTTTCATGGTCGTGAGATATGACCCATTTGGACATTCAGTGGCTCTGTAGTTACCGTGGAAACACTGTCATCTTCTACAACATTGATTCACTAGTAAAACCCATGGAGTTGGATCAATGACAGTGGATGGAAATGTTTGGTTTATATTCAGTTAATTATATATCCTACTTGAAAGATCACTTTTTCTGCATTTTTCTCTGCTTTTGATATAATAACCCTCAACTTTAATCTGAGTTTTAATGAATATCTACATGATCAGTAAATTAAGCATAGGAAAATATATACATTTTCACTGAAAAACTGCAAAATACAGAGGATAATTTAATAATAAATGGCGATAAATCACTTAAGACAAGTTAAATAGAGAGAAAAAAAAAAAAAATTAAAATTGGAACTACCACCAAAGTTGCACTGACTTTTTATGGGTTAAAGTTGCTTTGTCAGTGAATATCCATGTAAAATCATGACATGGGCTTCCTGAATTTCCACCCTAAACACTTTTAAAACTTTTATTTGTTTTAACCAGCACAGCCTTCATAGTCCTCAAAATAGGCAGAATCCATGGGACTAATATTATCACAGGACACACAGAGTTAGCTGAAATGAAGCAGGTCATTGTGATGGAACTTTTGAAGACATGGCAGATTCACAGAAGTCGCACCCATTACTTCACAGGTTCACAGGTAATACAAGTCCTGTACAACAAGACTGTGGGAGCATGTTTTTGTGCCAGGCACCAACTCAGTTTTTAAGCTAGTAGTAGCTAATGTTGCACATTACTGCCACTGTAGACAAGAAGCACTGAAGAACCTGAGTCCTCTACTTAGATGAAAATGCACAGACTATTATCATGGAAATAAGTGACCAAGACAGTCATTTGCGTAAAATGTGCCAACCTATGTCACGCACAAAACAGACACAAAAAGTATATGCACATCATTACTTGCACATCTGAGCCTTTTAGAGATAGTTTATTACACAGTCAGCAAGACATTATACCAAACACCAGTATTGTTATATAAGACTTAAATACTTCTATGTCAAATGCATGTAAGATGTGCTGATTTTGTGAACATGAACTTACTTTGTCTATAATGTAGCTCATTTGTCCTTTTATTTTTGACATAAAAATGATCCAGTCAGATGTCTATAATACAGACATAGTGTTTCCCTTTGTTGATGTTTCTGTGTTAGTTGTGTTTTCTCTGTGTGTTTCTGTGCTGTATGTAGGACAGGGTGACCACAGGGCTACGGAGGAGGTTGACAGGTGTCCCCCTGCCTCCAGCTGTGATCAGAAACACTCTCTGTGGTTTTACTTAGAAAATGCCCCGCTGCAGAGGTGTCAACACAGCCTTAAGCCAAAGAGCTGCTTATAATCTGCTGCAGGGGTGTTAAACCCATTTCAGTTCAGGGGTCACATACAGCCTAATTTGATCTCAAGTATATTTTAAACACATTATGCCTCAGCTTATCTGTTACACATGCACATTACAACTTACAGATCCCGTAGATCTACAAAGGCACAAAACATTTAGTAACTGGCATTGTATTATTAACTCCATTTGTTTTTCTTAAGAAATTTAAAGTTATTCATGGTTGTTTAGATTATTCAAATTTTTGTGAAAGGACATCCAAGGATTTTCATGTAATTTTATTGTTTTGACAGAAGAAAAAAAAAATGTAGTTGTCATTATTTATAGGTTATTGTGATAGTATTTTTCTGCTCCAACCCACTTAAGATCAAATTCATGTCTATGTGGTCCCTGAACTGAAAAGATTTTGACACCCTTGAAAGTTAATATCTTTAGTGTAATTTTTGCTTTTCTCAAATTCATCCTGGATTGGAAAATTGCTTTGGTGTATTGATATGTTTGACACCCCTGATTTACACAGATACCCAAAAACATATACACACACGTACATACATACATACATGCAAACTGTACACACATACATACATACATATGTATGTATGTACAGACATGCATACATATTGTACATACATACATATTGTACATACATACATACATACATACATATATATTGTACATACATACATACATACATACATACATACATATTGTACATACATACAGGGTGGGGAAGCAAAATTTACAATGAACATTTAGTTGTTTTTTCTCAGCAGGCACTACGTCAATTGTTTTGAAACCAAACATATATTGACGTCATAATCATACCTAACACTATTATCCATACCTTTTCAGAAACTTTTGCCCATATGAGTAATCAGGAAAGCAAACATCAAAGAGTGTGTGATTTGCTGAATGCACTCGTCACACCAAAGGAGATTTCAAAAATAGTTGGAGTGTCCATAAAGACTGTTTAGAATGTAAAGAAGGGAATGACTATGAGCAAAACTATTACGAGAAAGTCTGGAAGATACTATTAAAGAAGAATGGGAGAAGTTGTCACCCGAATATTTTGAGGAACACTTGCGCAAGTTTCAGGAAGCGTGTGAAGGCAGTTATTGAGAAAGAAGGAGGGACACATAGAATAAAAACATTTTCTATTATGTCAGTTTTCCTGTGGCAATACATTCTCATGACTTTCAATAAACTAAGTGGTCATACACTGTCCTTCAAGCCCTGCCTCAAATATTGTAAATTTGCTTCCCCACCCTGTACATACATACAGACATGCAAACTGTACATACATACATACATGCAAATTGTACAGTACATGCATACTATACATACACACTACATACATACAGTACAGGCCAAAAGTTTGGACACACCTTCTCATTCTTCGCATTTTCTTTATTTTCATGACTATTTACATTGTAGATTCTCACTGAAGGCATCAAAACTATGAATGAACACATGTGGAATTATGTACTTAACAAAAAAGTTGTGAAATAAACTGACAAAATCTCTTATATTCCTAGCTTTCTTCAAAGTAGCCACCCTTAGCTCTGATGACTGCCTTGCACACACTTGGCATTCTCTTGATGAGCATCAAGAGGTAGTCACCTGAAATGGTTTTCACTTCATAGCTGTGCCTTGTCAGGGTTACTTAGTGGAATTTCTTGCCTTATTGATGGGGTTGGGACCATCAGTTGTGTTGTGCAGAAGTCAGGTTGATGCACAGCTGACAGCCCTATTGGACAACTGTTAGAATGCATATTATGGCGAGAACCAATCAGCTAAGTAAAGACAAACGAGTGGCCATCATTACTTTAAGAAATGAAGGTCAGTCAGTCTAGAAAACTTCAAAAACAGGAAAGGAAGACCAAGAGTCACCTCTGATGCTGAAGATAAGTTCATCTGAGTCACCAGCCTCAGAAATCGCAAATTAACAGCAGCTCAGATTAGAGACCAGATGAATACCACACAGAGCTCTAGCAGCAGACACATCTCTACAACAACTGTTAAGAGGAGACTGCGTGAATCAGGCCTTCATGGTCAAATAGCTGCTAGGAAACCACTGCTCAGGAGAGGCAACAAACAGAAGAGATTTATTTGGGCCAAGAAACCCAAGGAATGGACATTAGACCAGTGGAAATCTGTGCTTTGGTCTGATGAGTCCAAATTTGAGATCTTTGGATCCAACTGCAGTGTCTTTGTGCGACGCAGAAAAGATGAACGGATGGATGCTACATGCCTGGTTCCCACCGTGAAGCATGGAGGGGGAGGTGTGATGGTGTGGGGGTGCTTTGCTGGTGACGCTGTTGGGGATTTATTCAAGATTGAAGGCAACCTGAATCAGCATGGCTACCACAGCATCCTGAAGTGACATGCCATTCCATCCGGTTTGCGTTTAGTTGGACCATCATTTATGTTTCAACAGGACAATGACCCCAAACACACCTCCAGGCTGTGTGAGGGATATCTGACCAAGAAGGAGAGTGATGGAGTGCTGCGCCAGATGACCTGGCCTCCACAGTCACCGGACCTGAACCCAATCGAGATGGTTTGGGGTGAGCTGGACCGCAGAGTGAAGGCAAAAGGGCCAACAAGTGCTAAGCATCTCTGGGAACTTCTTCAAGACTGTTAGGAAACCATTTCAGGTGACTACCTCTTGATGCTCATCAAGAGAATGCCAAGAGTGTGCAAAATAGTCATCAGAGCTAAGGGTGGCTACTTTGAAGAAACTAGAATATAAGATATGTTTTCAGTTATTTCACACTTTTTTGTTAAGTACATAATTCCACATGTGTTCATTCATAGTTTTGATGCCTTCAGTGAGAATCTACAATGTAAATAGTCATGAAAATAAAGAAAATGCGAAGAATGAGAAGGTGTGTCCAAACTTTTGGCCTGTACTGTACATATATTTTCCTGATGAGCTTGACACTCTGCTTTCCTCCATCCCAGAGCATGACTGCCCCATGCCAGTCCTCGGTGATATGAACATCCACTTAGACAATCCCAGCTTCTCAGATTTCATGTCTCTAATACTCTCTTTTGAGCTACAGCGGGTTTGCAGTCCTCCAACCCACAAAGCTGATAAAGAGCTTGATCTCATTTTCACCCTGAAAAACGCTCTGCTCCCTCCCCCATGGTCTCTTTCCGCCACAACCTCCGCAACCTGTCCCCCACTCACTTCTCCACCATTGTAGCCTCCGCTCTCCCTCCTCTCTCAACCTTTAAAACACTACTCAACCCTCCGCCTCCACCACCCACTACCAACCGGACAGCAGACAATTTTGCTTCATTTTTCACAAATAAAGTGTCTACTATCAGCAGTCAGTTCACCGATCCACCCATAGACTGCACGCCCCTTCATCAACATCATCGTCATCACACACTGCTTCCTCTCCCCTGACTATGGGTACCACTAACTCAACTGTCAAAAGCCCAACTGCGTCATTCCCCTCATTTACTCCCCTCACAGAGAACAAGGTGTCTAAACTCCTTTCCTCTAGCCGTCCTACGACATGCCTGCTGGACCCTATTCCATCCAGCCTCTTACAGTCTGTAGCCCCTACTATCACAGCACCAATCACACATGTGATTAATGCTTCACTGACATCAGGAACATTTCCTACAGTATTTAAACAAGCGCAGGTAACACCACTACTCAAAAAACCTTCCCTCATCTCCACTCAAGTGGAGAATTATCGACCAGTCTCACTCCTCCCACACCTTTCTAAGACCATCGAAAGGGTGGTTTTCAAACATGTCACAGAATTCCTCTCCCAAAATAACCTCCTTGACATCAACCAATCTCGCTTCAAAATCGGCCACTCCACTGAAATGGCTCTGTTGTCTGTGACAGAAGCCTTGAAAGAGGCTAGAGCAGCAGCCAAGTCCTCAGTGCTCATTCTACTCAACTTATCAGCAGCATTTGACACTGTCAATCACGATATCCTGTTATCCATACTCTTGAACATGGGCATCACATGCCATGCACACTCCTGTTTCAATCTTACCTCACTGGTCAGTCCTTCAAAGTGTCCTGGCTAGGGCACACATCAGCAGTTTACCACCTCACCACGGGGGTCCCCCAAGGCTCTGTGTTGGGCCCCCTCCTTTTTGCCATATACACCATCTCACTCAGTCAGATCATCCACTCACACCGTTTCTCATATCACTGCTATGCTGATGATACCCAGCTCTATCTGGCATTCCCACCTGATGACTCCACAGTCTCAGCGCAAATCTCAGACTGTCTCTCTGACATATCTGCATGGATGAAAGCCCATCACCTTCAGCTGAACCTGTCCAAAACTGAACTGCTGGTCTTCCCAGCTAAGCCAACCATACAGCAGGACATCTCCATCAGTATTGACTCCTTATCTCTGGCTCCTACCAATGTAGCACAAAACTTGGGAGTCATGATTGATAATCAGTTGACCTTCACAGATCACGTTGCCTCTGTCACCCGATCATGTCGTTTCACTCTGTTCAACCTAAGAAAGATCAGGACATACCTAACCCAACAGGCCACCCAGCTCCTGGTGCAGACTATGGTTATCTACCGCCTTGACTACTGCAATGCTCTTCTAACAGGCTTCCCAGCTTGTGTTGTCAAACCACTACAGATGGTCCAGAATGCAGCAGCACATCTGGTCTTCAATCAGCCTAAAAGGGCACATGTCACCCCGTTACTTATTGAGTTACACTGGCTACCCATAGCTGCCCACATCAAATTCAAATCATTAATCCTAGCCTACAAAATTCTCAGTGGGTCTGCTCCTACCTACTTAGGTGCACTGATAAAAGCTTATGTTGCCCCACGACCACTCTGCTTGTCTGGGGAACGTTGTCTGGTGGTCCCCAGACCTTGTACAAGACAATCCAGGCTCTTTCCATGGGTCGTTCCACGTTGGTGGAACGTTCTACCGAGTACTACGAGAACAGAGGCATCCATGCCTATCTTCAAGAAGCTCCTGAAGACCCAGCTCTTCTGAGAGCACCTCCTGCCCTAGCACTGTCAGACATTCCATTTTAAATATTTTAATAAGGTTTTTCCCAGGATTATCACAGATTTTCCCAGGATTATCTCTGGACCTGCTGCGGTGGTCCTGCCTCTCTCCTGCCTTCATCATCATCACTCACTTATCCTCAACTGCCTCCATGTGTCTCCCCCTACTCCCCCTCTCCCCCAGTCTCTATCTCTATCGCTCTCTCTTTTTCTCTTTCTTTACCCTCTCTCTTTAACCCCCAACTGGTCAACGGCAGACGGCCCTCCTCCAGGAGTCTGGGTCTGCTCGAGGTTTCTGCTGTTAAAGGGAAGTTTTTCCTCGCCACTGTCACCAGTCACAAGTGTTTGCTCCTGAGGATTCTGTTGGGTTCTGTAAAGTGGCTTAGAGCTGGTTTAGACCAACTCTCTATATAAAGTGTCATGAGATAACTTTTTTTGTTGTATCTGGCGCTATATAAATAAATTTGAATGATTGAGTGATTTGATTGGTTTTCCCCTGTAAGTCGCTTT
The DNA here is from genome assembly GCF_902148855.1 of Sphaeramia orbicularis. Lineage (NCBI taxonomy): Eukaryota > Metazoa > Chordata > Actinopteri > Kurtiformes > Apogonidae > Sphaeramia > Sphaeramia orbicularis. The sequence goes on along the minus strand of NC_043961.1, from coordinate 25,343,977 downwards.
GGAAAAAAGCGTCTGCCAAATGCATAAACATAAACACACATACATAATACATACATACACAAATATTGCACATTACTATCACAGATCATACATTCATACAACACTACAAACATGCATTAAACCCCTACAACATGCTCTACTTTGCTATGCCCCGGTTTTCACGACCACTATCCTACTGTAGAAAAACCCAAATGCACAGTTCCCCTCACATATCTAGTAGCACACTCCAATGTGAAACTCCACAAACCTGCTCATCTGACATGCGGTTCATCTTACACCACCATTGCCTGTGCTCAGTTCGTGTATGTTGTGTATGTGAAGTGATGATCTCGGTCATGCCTGAGATGTTAAATGTTCAGGAAACCACAGAGACACTCGGCTCTAGCAGCACACAATGACATTTAAAATCATATACACCGGTATGACCACATGTGATGAGTCCCCATCTAACCCATGTTCTAAATGTTTCAAGCTGCGACTGTATAATTCACATTTTCATGAAAATATACTGAATATTTGCAAATATTAGTAGAATCATTTGCATAGTTGTAAACCTAATTATCTAACACTTTGTGCACAAATATTTTATATTATCTTGAAAGATGCTAATACATTAGCATTGTTTTCTATCCAGCAATACGTCAAACTCACCTACAGCTGTTTTTGAATTGTTCATTACATTCCACAGTTTTTGACCTTTCCTGAAACTGTGCTGTAATCCATTCCCTTATAGTCAAAATAAATGGAAATTAAAAAACATGTCCATTTTTTTTCCTGTACAGGCCACTAGGTCAAATTACAAATATAGAAATACCTTGGTTTTTCACACCATTTGACCTCAAACAGGAAGCAGCACTTGTTTGTTATTTTGTAATTTCAGACTGTTTTGTACTGATGTCTAAGCAAACATAGTGTTGAATAAAGACACCTTAACCAACAAAGGATGATCAAAGCCAACTCATGTTAGGACTTCACTGAAAGGAATGACTAATTACAATGATAAAGGACATTTTATGGTGTATGGGTAAATCTGACCCCTTTGGTTGTTTGAGGCTATTAGTAACTTCTAGCAGTTAAACTCATATTTTCACCTTTATTTTGTACATATTATAGAATATGTCACTTGTGTTCTACATTTTCTTTTCGCATATTGTATTTACACGAAGCCTTATTTAATCAGCTCCAACAGCGATCAATGCAAAGTTGATCTGAATGTGATAATCTGATTGTGTCTGTACATTTACAAAGATGTCAGAACAGTCTGGAAGCAGAAAATGAGTTATTTACTGTAAAACACTCAGGATCAAGGTGGTGTTTAGTATGAAGGAGAGGTGAGCATTGCGTGAATTAGGACAGTTATGATCAGAATCTAACTCAGTTTTAAATGACTCGCACTGATCGAAATAAGAAACCTCTCAGTTTCACTTCGCTACTTTTACAACTTTCACCTTTTATCTAAACATGGAGTTGATGCTAGAGCTACTCCACTGTGTTATTACAAGACACTAATCTGACATTTGGTTTACTTGAATTGACAGTAATCACTTGCATGTGAACTGAAACCAGGTTTGTCAGACAGTTTTCACTCATTTAGTGCGACTTGGACTCAGAAAAGTGAATCATGTGCCAATTTGTTCTGACTGTTATGGACCCTTTTCCCACTCACTACTGCTGTAAATACTACACTGTGTTTTTCTGCAGCCTGTGTCTACTTCTAAAACATAATGCTCAAGGGCACACTGGCAGTTATTTATTTACTTTCACTCACAGAGACTGAAAGTAGTGCCCTTCAGTAGTTTCAGTTCTTGTGAAATGATGCACTGACTCAACTGAACAGAAGTTCAACTGAAAATTTCACTTTGAAGATTAACCAGAAAATTTTCATGCAAAGGTTTCCTTTGATTTATTACTGGCTTTGTGTATTTCAGTTGGTCATGTGAGGAGTCTTACAGGGCAAATTAAGTCTTATCAACAGCAGAAACAACTTGTATTGCGAATTATGTGGCCTGAAATCCACAATGAATACACTATGAATCGGATCTAAGTGATGAAAACTAAAGATCATAGTCAAAGTCCAATAAGATGTAGGTCTAAGTTTCATCGTACGATCCAGGCCTCATCACTTCAGTTCCTGTTTCTATTGTCCTGTCTGTTGAGGCTCCAGGTCAGCTGATGAATGAACATCCTCTGGTCTTTGTATGAACTTTTCAAGTAAATAGTTATAAATAGTGACTCTAAACACAAATAAGACCATAGCTAATTCAAGAGAGGTTCAGATGACAAATGTTTTTTGTTTGTTTGTTTGTTTTTTTTACCAAAACCCACATTTGACAGAAAACACCTGAGAAATGAATCAGTGCTTCCTCTAACTTTCCACCTCCGAAAGAAATCAGAGCCACATGACCGAAGTGGCTAAACATGAATAAATACAATGGTATGCTGAGTGAGTGTGTATGTGTGTGTGTGTGTGTGTGTGTGTGTGCTGCATTAAGAGTATAAATATAGGGCACGGGAAAACATGGAGGAAATGTTTGGCCGTTAATGCAACTTTGCAGTCATTATTTTCCAAGGAGAACACTTCCTTACACACACAAACACACACAGTCATGTTTCCAGCACTTTTCGGGGACATTGCATTTATGTGAATTAGCTCCTAGAGGCTTAGCTTAACCTTAAGGGTAATCACAGTATGGTTAACTAAACTCTAATTGTAATCCTAACCTAAACCCAGCCTTAAAAGAACTCAACCCTCAAAAGTATTGGTTTACATTTTGGGGACCCACATTTTGTGTCCTATAAGAAAAAAACTGAATTTGCATGTATATATGTGAATGTGCAAGCAGATTTATGTCCTATAATGTAAGAAACACTCACACACTTACGCACACTCTATCCTCTTCCGCTTCACTTGAAAGCTGGAAAGTAAGGAGAGCACAAGAACAACAGAGTCAAAAAAAAAAAAGCCAAGATGTTTTTCTTTCCGTTGTAGAACAATGACCAGTTCAGGGGCAGAAGATGAAAATGTGTTATGTAAAAAAAAAAGTACTTTTAAAGAGATCTTTGTAATATTTCTGCAGGAAAATATTTTAAAAATGACTTGAATTTTATAGATTTATTTATGGGCATTTTTCTTCTATGTGATGGACTAGAGAGAAATAAACATGCAGCAGGTGAACCCACCAGTTCATCTCCAAAAAAACACAAATCTGATGTCATTTATTGTTTTGCAGATACACTGTAAGAATTGTGCCTAGCCCATCTGACCCCAGAGCTTCGTCTCTACCTCAGTCTGACACATAGTAATAAAAGTAGAACTATTACAACCTTATTCACTGCCCATGTGAGGACTGCAGAACACTGCTGAATGAAAAGTAAATGCAACCATGGCTAAAGCATTCTATTATATTTCTATTGTCTGTTTTCTATCACATGTCCCCCCACTGCAGGTAAGAAAACACCATTCAGAGTCAAAGAAAAGAAGTTGTAAAAACAGATGCAAAATGTGAATGAGTGTTATATTTGCTGTCTTACTGCTGGAGACATTTCTCATTTGGCTGATGCTGAACTTAATGTTAAAGATTAATAATGTAATGTTTCCTCTAAATTGGGTCAGTTAGCATTTACATTTTCTTATGAAAATGTTAAGTTCCCAAGTCACATAATACTGGTCTATAAGCAGAGGTGTCAAGTAACGAAGTATGAATACTTTGTTACCTTACTTAAGTAAAGATTTTGGATATCTATACTTTACTGGAGTGTTTATTTTTCAGCTGACTTTTTACTTCTACTCTTTACATTTTCACACAATTATCTGTACTTTCAACTCCTTGCATTTTAAAAATAGACTTATTTAATTTTGGCTTGTTTTCATTCCGTCATGTCATCATTCAAATAAAAAAAAAAAAAAAACTATCCAGATAAATCGCACCATCTGGACAGAGTGAATTTGTGGTTGGATGAGAAGTATAAACATATACCATTCTGAAACCCTATTGGTTTGTACATGATCCATCGCACCTGACTTTTTGCACCATTCCAATACTTATACACAAGTAGTCATTGGCACTGGACTAAAATGCATTCATTTTCAATGGGCATATATGCAGCTGAAACAGGTAGCCTAATGCCTCCGAAATTTTTCAACATTAACAATTAATATTAAATTATGGTCATTATGGCCTTTACAGTAGAAAAATGTTTTTGGGGAGGTGGGGTAGTGCACTATAGGACCCTGTGGTGCCGCCTTATCTTTTGTCCTAATGGCAATGTATTTTTTTCTTACATTTACTTTTATACTTTAAGTAGTTTTGAAACCAGTACTTTTACACTTTTACTTGAGTAAAAAGCTTGAGTTGATACTTCAACGTCTACCGAAGTCTTTTTAAACCTTAGTATCTATATACTTTACATGAGTAATGAATGTGAATACTTTTGGCAACCTCTGTCTATAAGTAAACTGCCTCCAAATAAAGTTGTGAAACCTTGCCACGTTTGAGTCTCTAATAAAGAAAAAATAAGTTAAAAATACTGATCGGCTGTACTTTGCCAAAATACAGTCATGGGTTAAAATGGTGAAATGCAGAGAATAATGAGAGAATGGTTTTACACAAAAGGAACTTTATCTCAGAGGTACTAGAGCTACTTCAAACCCTGTCTAAACATTAAAATAATTAACTTTACAGGTTCTTTCTAGTGGAAGGTTTATAATTTATATAAATGTACATTGACAACATGAGCTAGCCAGGACTTTTGCAGTTGTTTTCCATTTGATCTTATCAAAGTACGTAAGATTTTAGTGGGCTCTAACCACAGCCCCACTACTTCCTGAACCTCAGGTGGCTTCTTATTTCTTGTCTTCATTATTGGACACACTGATTAATCCAGGTGTCTAATTAATCAGTCACAACAAGAAGTAGCAGACACACCTGGATTACTCAGTGTGTCCAATAATGAAAGACAGGAAATAAAGGAGCCACCTGAAGTTCATTAAGTAGTGGAGCTGTGCATAGAGCCCATTCTTTGACACATATAATTTCTAAAAAAAAAAAAAAAAAAAAAAAAAAAAAAAAGATTAGTGGTTTTACTGTGGCTGCTTCTTTACTGAAAACAGACCTGTTTGAGCTAAAGGGCAGCGCGGTGGTGTAACGGTTAACACTTCCGCTACATAGCTAGCAGGTTCTGGGTTGTTTAAGTTTACTGTTCTCCCCATGCCGAGCAGATTTTCCTGCAGTTTCCCTGCCAGAAAAGGTACACAAGGTACATATATGTTATTCTCCCGTTGGTTTCCTGGCCGTGGTGCAGATGCCGATCTGGAGTTGGTCGCGTGGCTTCAATGGCTGCTCACTGCCCTTAATGTGTGCTCATGCTAAAGTGCTAATGCTAACTGGTAATGCTAAATACTGTGTGTGCGTGCGTGCGTGTGTGTATTAGGATTGGTGAAATTATACTTTTTTTTTTTCTTTTGTTCAGACAAGGTATAGTTTTTATATGTTACCTGATGTAACATCTAAAAAGTATACTTTGTCTGAACAAAAGGAAAAAAAGAGAAGTATAATTACATGAACAAAAGACAAAATGAATGTCATTAGCCTTAGGATTGTGAAATGAAGAGACTGAATTTCTTTATATGGATAATAATGTAAATTAGTCATTAACCTTATGCCTATAGTGTAAACTATGGGCCAATGTAGCACATTAAGAATATTACAGCAGTTACACATTGATGACTTATTTTGTTTAATTGAGAAAACTCATTGATGCCATAACACACATGTGCTCTAAACAACAATATGCTTCTTTGTTTTTTCACTCTTTTTCCCCACATTTATTTAGTTTTAGCTGTGTGTGCTTCTGTTACGCACTTGCAGACACTTCCCTCTGCTGTTGAATGTAAGTTTTGAACATCAAAACTACAAGCTCCTTTCATTTTTGCACATTTTTTCACTCATTCCTGATAAATCTGTAAAATCACCAAAATCAATCACACTGCTTTGTTCAAATAAACCCTTACATTCTTACAGTTCTCACATGCTCACGCCCACTGTGGTTAACAGTGAAGGAGTGACTTGCACCTCTTAAGTGCTTCACATCTGAATCCCTCATAAAACACGGGTTTATTGATGTTCTTTATTTTCTCTCTGTCTCCACCTTCAGTGCTGTGAGAGCAGAGAATGTTATTTTGCTCCACAGAGGGCCTGAGAGCAGAGAAACATCCCACGGGCCATGCATGCGTTCCTCACATTCTGAACCAAAACCACATGGTGTGTTTAGCCCTAATGATATTTGGATGACTTGCATAAAGGGCATCCAACATCCAAACTAGATAAGTGGGCACAGAATCAATGAAAAAGAGACGAAAAAAAGGTTTCTCTCTGTTTGCTCGTGTTTCACATACAGATGAGCGATTGACTTCACGTTACAGATCCCACTGTATCGCTTTTTGCTTTGTCTTCTCATCGAGACCTGCTGTTTAGCTTGAAATTAAACTCTCTCTCGCTCAAACACACGCATGTACAAGAGATATGCACACAGAAAACAACACGCCCTTGTTATTACTGGAAAGTTACAACTGACATCCCCCTGCAGGCGGCTATGTGCCAAGTGAACAGTCATACCCCAAGCTGGGGTGCAAAAATAAACTGCTCCTTATTATACCAAGGGCATTCTTAAGCAAAGTTTCATTTCATACAGAGCCCACAGTCTATCAGAATGAACATGAAGACTCTGATAGTATTAAGACACCACCCGCTTGTATTAATACCCTCACAGACAGAAATAAATGCCTTCGTGAGGACCACCCTACTGATACTGTGTGTAAGAGTGTGTTTCTTTATCTGGTACCCATGACCAGCCTCTGCCTCACCCAAAAAACCATACAATCTGCGTTCTGAGAAACTGTCCTGTTATGACCCCGGTTAAGTGCACGGGATAAGAGCGGAAGCAACCACGAGTGAAATATGCTAATAAAACACTTAAAACAACACTGATATGAATGCATCCTTCTCAAATTTTGTTTTAGTTAACATACATTTTGAGGATTTTTTTGCCAAATGAAACATTTTAATAATTCTTCTTGTTAAAAAAAAAAATCACCTTTTCTTTTTTTTTTTTTTTTTTTTTTTTTTTTACCAGAGAGAAAGTTCAAGTAGTTAAGGCTCAAGAACTCAGCTAATTACTAACTTTATCTGCCTTTTATATGTCCAGCAGATGAAAAAAATGCTGATGACAGCAGGGAGTATAAGCTGAAATTAAGAGAAGGAAGACATTAATATATACAGTACATCTGTGGGGAAGAAGAAGCATCAAATTGTTTTAAATATCTAGTGTGAATGATTAAGCTGTATTTAGTGTGATCAAGTTGCAGAAATGGAATAAAATGTTTTCATCAGTGTATGATCATATGAAAATGAGAACTGTTTTTTTTTTCTTCCTGAATGAGGCGTTGTACAGGCCTAGATTTTGGGTCAGATCTCCATATTCAAAGCGTGCATGTTTTCTTCTTGATAAAAACACCAGCAACACTTTTCTAATGATTACATTTATACCCAGTATTCATGCAGTTTTGGCTGATGAGAAACATGCGCTATGGCATTTTTCCATCTAACTGATCCACTTGGCCGGTGTGTTGAATACTTAATTCCGAACATGTTATGTTCAGCACAAATTTATTAGAAGGTGCTGAGAAAAAGCAGAAAATGTGTTTACTGTTGTTTAATGAAATATATTTCATAGTGAAATTCAAGGTGTGCTGTATTTCTTACTAACTGCATGATATGTTTTATATGTTGTGATCCCAGAAACGCCAAATGTATGAAAAAGTTTGGGAACTACTGTTTTATGTGAATTAAGACATTTCCACCATAAACTGACACAGAAAAGAAATACTTAGAGGCAGGAAATTGAATATGTTAATGCACAATTTTTTTCTCTTTTTAGCAGGTGTGATTCACGAAGATGCATTACGATCACCGGCTGTATCAAATGAGACAAAAAAATCCACTTTACTACGAAGAAAACGCAGGACAAACAAGAGATGTCTACTTTTTTTTTTTTTTGTGCTGGTTGATTGCAGTTTACAAATTCATCATAAGATATTGAACCTTGCACTTCTTCAGCATTTAATTGACATTTCTCAGAGTAAAACAAAAAGAGATTACGTAGTATCATCTCACTCATTTGTTTATGAGACAGGCTGTGCTCATCGGTTGTGTTAATTTGTAACATTTGACTGATATTTTACATTATTGTAAATCAGGGAGGTTCCAGTTTCTGTCTGCAGGTTTATTTTGATAGGGTTGTACTGACCTTTGGATCTTTTAATTCACAAAGCATTTAGACCAAAAATTCTATCTGCGGCCATCAAATGCAGTAACACATCTGATTTATCTCCAATAGGCCAAATGTACAAAGATAATCTGATGAGATTATATGTTAGTGTAATAGGTCAGATTTTCATTTCAAAGAAAGATGAAAAATGAGGGACTTTTAATGTTTATTTATTTTATTTGATAAATATTATTTGTTTATTAACTGGCCTCTTTTGGAAAAGTGACCCCAAGCAAAACGTATTGAAGATGCCTGCAGTAAAACTTAGACTTTTTATGAACAGAGTTAATTCTGTTTTGCTCTTTTGGCTCACCTGTTTGTCTGTAATGGTTATTATACATTGTATGTGAATTACATCCCTTGTGGAAAAGTACAGGGTGTTCAGTTTCTCGCTCTGTTGTGAGATAATGCAGCAGAGAGTCCTTACCTAAGGGATGTTGCTGCAACCAGAGCCTGTCTTTCCTTCATCTAACCTCGTACACAGACGCAACGGCTCAGCAGACCGCACAACAGCAACCTTATCAGCAGCCAAAAGAAGTGCTTCTGCTTCGTACCAGAGTTGACAATTAACTGTCGCACAATGACTGGATTTCTCAGATAACCTTTTATTTGTTCCTCCTTCATATCACTCCTTGTGTAATCTCACTCCATACATGACCGGGAAGTGAGATCTGTGCTGAGGTGAGGCCCACATCTCCTCTCACATATTGTATATGTGTCAGATTCATCTAGATAGAAGCTCTGATCCACACGTTAACCAGCGCTTCTGTGTTTCCATAAATGCACCACAGCTTTGTGGTTGAGAGTGTCCAGTATGAACTGAAGGATCTTAACAGTTTCTGGCTGATGTCAGTGTTTAAACTGAAAGGTCATGGGGTCAACAAGGGCCTGAATATGCAATGAGGCACAGTGCCCTCTTGTGGCAAATGGAGTAGTATGAAAATATTGAAAGAATTGAATTGATGTGCTTTAACATATTCCTCAAACTGAATAAGATATTTTTAATACAGTAGATTACTGAGATCATGTTGTCTGCTTCTGCAAAGGAAAAAATAAATATAAACTAAAATCACATGTTTATAGTTGCAATGGAGACGTAAGTGTATGAAAACACAAAAGGGTCCAATCATGCGGTAACGTGTGGACACATTTCATGTTCAACAGTCTCTGCCATGTAAGCAGAGTAACCTATATACATGTATTATACATATTTGAGTAGGTATTTATAAGCACTTTAACATTATGTAAAGCAAAATTTGGGGAGATGAAATTTTTAGATGAAAAATGTCAAATTCCTACTTGGTAACACATGGACTTGAAATGGACAATTTTTTAAGCTTACACAAACATTCAAAAACATGCGGTTCTCGACAGAAATTGCAACAAGTAGGACAAAACCTTTTAGATATAATGGTCAACTATGCTGAAAATACATTTTAGAGTAAAATATTGAAAAGTCTCTGTTCTATTGACATGAGAATGTGGTAACACATGGACAGGCCGCCATAGTAACATGTGGACGACTCTACCATTGTATGCATTAGCCAAAATGTTGACTTATTTTTTTTAAAACAAACCAGATATAATCACAATGCTTTATTTAATGTATTTAATACTAACACAGTGTCGTTTATAACTTGTGGTGGTACATACTAACATAGGTAAATTACATATAAAGAGTAATTTCTAGGTAACAGTTGACAGATGGTCTTTCTAAATGTGACAGATTGAATAAATTTTCACATTTTTTACATATAATTTTTAGTGTCAAATTCGAGCTATATGGCTATGGTGTAAAGAGTGCAATAGATGAAATCAGTTGTAACATTTTTTCTACAAGTGGTATTTAAAAAAAAAAAATGATAACAGTTTCATAAAATAGAGATCTTTAGCTAAAAAATGAGCCCACTTGATAAATGATGTGTGTAAATTTACTTTTTCATGTTGAAGTTCACGTTCGCTTGATTGGACCCAAAAGTAGTGTGATGTTTGTATGGTAAAAATGATGAAGACCTGGGTTTTCCCTCATTTTTTTCTTTGTTTTCCCCACAGTATGAAGCCCAGATGGAAAACCAGTAAACAAAGATATAAAATAGATAAAAATGAAACTGTGAATTTATTATTTTGTATTTTGTTGTCCTGTAACTAATCATTTTAGCATATGTGTCCATTTTTATCTTCTCTGTTTGCACACGGTATGAAATGTGAAAAGATATAAGTAACACAAATATGCTTTTTTTTTGGTTAAACTTGTACTTTGATAGCCCATTTTCCCCTTCATCATCTCGTGCAGACAGGACAGGTAAACTGCATAGTCTACTGGCTGACACATTTTGGCACTTTGCTTTAAATCAGGGGATTATGGGAAATTAGTAGTACTCTCTTCAATTTCAGAGAATAATATAGACTTAAAAAGTCATCCTTTAACCCACAGGTGTCAAACATCTGGCCTGGGGGCCTAATCCGGCCCGTAGGATGAATTTGTGAAATGCAAAAATGACACTGAAGATATTAACAATCAATAGTGTAAAAATCCTTTTACATACACATATGAACCAATTAAATCTCAATTGGGTCAGACCAGAAAAAACTCTCGTAATAACCTACAAATAAAGACAACTGCAGATTTTATCTTTGTTTTAGTGCAAAAAAAGTAAAATTACATGAAAATGTTTACATTAACAAACTATCCTTTTACAAAAAATGTGAATAATCTGAAGAAATATGAACATGAAATGTCTTGAGAAAAGTAAATACAATTTTATTAATATTATGTGTATTTGTAATTGTAATGTATGTTGTAATGCACATGTGTAAATGATAAACTGATAAACTGAGGCAGAATATTGTTAAAACTGCACTTGTTTTTCTTAAGACATTTCAATTTGTTCCTGTTATTCAGATTTTTAAGGAAACGATGCGAGATGTAAACATCATCATAATGTCATTTTACTTTTTTCACTTGTATTTTTTTTACTGGTCCGGTCCACTTCAGATCATATTGAGGTGAATGTGGCCCCTGAACGAAAATGAGTTTGACATCCCTGATTTAACCCATGAAGACCTGGTGCTAATTTTGTGGCAGTTCCAAATGAATTTTTCTTGCTATTTAACCTTTATTAAGTAATTCATCAACATTAATTATAATATTATGGTTAGTATTTTGCCTTTTTCTCTGTAAATCATGTACTTTCCTGTATTTTATTTCCTATACTTGATTTAGATACTCATGAAAACGCAAAGTAAATTCAAAGGTTATTATATCAAAAAAGAGAAAACTGAAGGAAAAATGTACTCCTTCAGTAAACAGATTAATAACTGAACATAAACCAAATGTCTCCATCCACTGTCATTGATCCAACTCCATGGGTTTTACTGGTGAATCAATGTAGAAGATGACGGTGTTTCCATGTTCACTATAGAGCCTCTGAACGTCCAAATGGGTCATATCTGATGACCATGAGAATATAACAAACTGTATTTTACACCAATTATTTACATGTATTGATAAGATTAATGGATCAACAGGTATTAAATATTTTAGATCAGTAGATGCTTATGGTCGATAGTAGATGTTTGGGTTTTTATGGGTTAAGTAACTACATAACTGTATTCTGATTACCACTGACTCAAACTGTACATTTAACTAAACACTTCGTCACATTTAGCATTTAAAAAAAAAAAAAAAATGTATTCAACTACACCAACACCATATGGGTATGCTGAAAAACAGAAAATGGAGTCAAGAAAGTTTTCATAAATTCACACATACTTGTACATAATAGTGCATACAACAGTGAAACAAATCCATTTAGTGTCAAGTATCATATAGTATCTGTCTTCCTATGCAGATCAATGCTTGTAATTCATAACATTTCTCATTAAAACCTTCTTTGCCCTTTTACCCTTTCGTTTACAGCCAAACTATTCTATAAACTATAACCACGACTTTATATTGCAGGCTGTGAAGTCATGGTAACAAAATTAATCTGAAATGTCATTCTGATGGTTGTGGATGATAGACTTTGGCTACGATAAACATCCAATATATGAAAAACAAACGACACAGAAGTCTGCTGCTATGTACAACCGTTTATTTTTGATTTGCAAAACATTTGACAAAAATAACATTACATAAACACCAATTTATAATAGAAAAAAAGAAGATCTTTGAAAAAAAAAATGAGACAAAAGATTGCAATTACATTAGAATTTAGGTGACTTTTTTTTTTTTTTTTTTTGTCATTTTAATAATTGGAGCCATATCATGCTGACCTACACAGGCAGTTCATGGCTAATAGATTCATCAATATGCATGTGTTACAAACATTACAATAAGTGCTTTCGTTGGTTCAGGCATTTACTTGAATGTGACAAGATTTAGATTCACAGTGCAGGGTAAGAATTCAATCCCAATTAAATATTTTCCTTATCAAATATCAATAAACATGGCCGGCAGAGTACTAAGCAATAAGCCAATGTCCCCATCAGACAAACCTTTGGCTGAAATTTGTCTGGGGAACATGTGAAGCCAGCTTCATAACACCCTCCCTGCATTAGAAGGGTCAAATGGCACACAGCTCAGGGAAGATGTGACCATGGCGACATTGTTCCTCAGTATTCACTGATTAATAAAAACTCTTAATTTCATTCAGTGTTTACCTGAAGCAGTTTGACATGAATACAAAAGAAAAGGAAAAAAAAACAAAACAAAACAAAACTTGATTAAAATTCACCAAAGTGAGTAGTTGCTCCGTTAATATACTGGGATCTGAATGGAATATTTTTTTTAATAAGCACTACTAAGTTTTATAAAAGACACACTCTTCCAATGAGGCCTGTCGCACCGCTGGGAGTGAACACTTTGGACGATGCCCACATTGTGTAGTGTCAATAACACACAACTTGGTGGTGCTCAAGACAGAAGCAGCATTACATGGATACTGAGGACACACCTCTCCTAATTCCCCTTTTTAGACAGTTCGTCACCGGGGAATGATGGTGTATGAGCAAGACTTTAGGACAGAAGGAGAGGTGAGGACACAGAGAGGATATGGAAGAAATGATGGGACAAAGATGGACAAGGTAAGGATGGTGTACTACAGAGCAAAGACTGTGCTAACAGTACCAAGTGGAGCGAAAAAAAAACCCCACACCTCTCTTTTCTCCTACTGCCACAAAGTCTGTCATATTGTTCCTTCTTTTCAGCTGCAATCACTCCGCTGAGCTCTCCTCCTCCGTCAAAAGATCGATATCAGCAACACGGCAAAAAGACTAATTGCACGTGTTGCTGAAAGCTATCTAGATATCGCAAGGACAGAGTGAAAAAGGACAAAAGGATGTCGCTTTCGGAGAAAAAGCAGCCTCATCCTAGCCAGTCTGAGCCCCGTTGGTCAGAGTGCAGGCACTATATTAAAAACACTCCTGGTATTTTGTGCGTTAAAAAAAAAGGCAATGCTAAGTCTGAGAAGAAAAACTGTACAAAAAAAATGAATGACTTCATTAGCTGGACTCTCCCAAATCTGTGAGATATCTCTGAGGTAATCATTGAAGTATGACTCATTAGACAGCAATAAATACCAACATGAATACAAATATTACAAAAGTAAAAACAGAGGCAAATGCTTAATGCTAAAGCAAAATCTGAGCTAAAAGAGGTAGGTTTTTTAGGTAGATTATGGTGTACATCCATTGTGGACACTCCTTTTTGTAAGAACTACATTAAGTTGATTCCATTACAATCCCTGTCCTAATGGGAGGAAAAACAAAACAAAAACAACAAAACAAAAAAGCTGTTCTGTGGCCAGAAGTTTTCTGTGAAGGATCTCGTGCATGATTTACAGACAGGATTTGTAATGGCAACAGTTATACAAAAAACTTCAAACATGTCTACTAACATGATTAACAGTAAAGCTTGCTGGTGATAGTGTACCATGAGTTGTATATTGCAGGCATTGTTACTGTGTTATGATGCCAATCTCAAGGGTCATGGAAATCTCAACACAGACAGGTCCATCTTACTTGTAGTAGATTTCCATCGCTGTATAGGTATTCAAGTTCCAGTATTTCTAACAACCACAATGCAGAGTTTAAACATACAGATTCTGAGCAGCCTACCATGGTAATTAAAGAAAAACTGAGGATGCAACCACATTACATTTAACTCCATATGAATTTCATGTACATTGAGGCGGGAATTGAACAGATACTAGGAAAGTGTATTTATTCCTACATTTAATCCTAAAAAAGGGACACAGGGATTCAACTCTCACGGTAAATCCTAAAACCCCCATTGCTTTGCAGTACTGACATTAACGTACATGTTCCATTAGTGGCTATATGATACATCCTCTATAGTTTTTCTCAGTTTTCTAAGTCCCCAAGAGCAACTCCCCTTTACCCTGTTCTTATGCGGAGGGAACTCTTCCCGTGGCACTTACATGTTCGCCAAACCTCGACTGTATTATACATACACAAATCAACACTGCATCTCTATCTCAAAGAAAATAGAACAAAATCAAAACCCACGTCTACATACAGAAGTGTATGTAATCAGAAAAATCAACATGGAGACTTTTCAAACTTCAAAAGTCAGTGTTCAGTAACCAAGCACATCATACCCCTCATCAAACTGACATACTATACATATGAGTGGTACTGCCTAAAGACACTCCAGCCATCGACTCCTTGGGTTCATTCACAGCAGGGACATTTGTAGGGGTACGTGGAATCATATACATACACTATATAATCCCAGTGATCTGCAGAAATTAAACCAAACACATTATGATTACATAAGTAGGAAACATCCAGAACCGTTTACTATGTCACAGTGACCGATAGTGAGGATTTGGAATAAAGCCACAGTGACTGAGAATGGTAGAATGGAAGAATAAAAACCATGAAGGCTGAACAGATTACAGCAACAACTGCCACTGCTCTTTCCAAGCAGTTGAGAGAATATGCTCATTTTAACAAATAAGCTCTCTCACCACGTTTCACTTCGATCAGAGTAGCCCTGGTCTGTGGAGAAGATGTTACAGGAAGCTCTCGGTCTGACGTAGGACGCGTGTAAGGCTGACAGAAAGTAAAAGCGACTTCTGAGACCTTCACTCTTTGCAAACGATTTCATTCTGTAAAGGAAATTTTCTGGCTTAGGCTCAAGGATCCAGCCAAAGTGAAATCATCTGCGCCTGTCAGGAGTTTGGCTTAATATTTTGTGGGACATTTTATAAACTTACTACCAAATGCAACAAACCGTACATTACTGGCCTCTAAACGAAGCATTTATATACTCCTGGGGCTAAATAAGCCATTAGATGCTGTTCGATGAAGCTTAAGTCAAAGATGACTGACAGCAGAGAGAAGGCATACGAGCTTCTACTTCACGTGAGCTTAACAGAAGATTCCAAAGCCGTAGATAAATAGCATATGAGTTAAGTAGATTATAATAATAAGAGAATATCCACAGCTCTGGAATCCTCGGTCTGACATACTGTAATGTTTCAGGTGGTTTGTATGGCTTATATTAGAGAGCAGCACAGCATATTGTAGCTTGTCCTATTTGCAAAAATGAACCTTGGAAATTAGTCAAACACATCAGCCCATCACAAAAAGAATCATTAGGAGACCAAGCTGCTCCTAACTCCTTGCCAAAAATAAGTCAAAATAAGAGCGTAGTTTCCTAAAACATAGTGATAATGAATCAAAAGGGTCAATATTGTATTTGCATATATATTTAAAAAAAATTTGCTTTGAGAAATATCTATGTAGCCCTATTTACAGCGGCGGACATATTATATATATTTATATACTATATACCTGGTATTTACATGATACAGCCACTAGAGGGCTGCGCAGCATACATCATCAAACAGGAGGGTCTGGGTGTAGTGGTGCTCACCACAATCACAACCAGGCCCTCGGACATTCTACAAAATCCACGTCTCCCAGTCAGAAACGAAAGGGGTGTGATATCTGTGGAGGTCTGAAGCAGCTCCTTAAGCTCTCCATCCACTGAGCTCACTGTATACAGAGGAGGAACAATTCATGGAATTGTTTTTAAAGGTGTGGTGATGTATCAAACAACAACAACAAAAAGAGCATCCATTGCAGTTGCATCAGTATCTATGCCTTTTCCAAGTAATGGTATGCAGCTATATATTAACAAGTCAGGCCCGTTGCTTTGGCCTTGATTTACTATTCCAGTTAGATTTGGCATTTTAGCCCTTAAAAATCCATGATAATATAGATACTGTGTATCAGTACATAGGCTTGAGTAAAAGGTGGTATAACAGTGCTTAGCATACATGTGGTAGCAATTAAGTATTTACAGGGGAAAAAAACTATTTCAATAAAAGGAGAGGAATAGAGAAAAACTATTACAAAGGAGAATAACAATCCATAATGCAGACTTGGTTTGATTGACAGTTAGTAATGTAAAAAGTAGCTAACACAATTAGTGGCTAATTCTCACCTCAAAAAACCAAGCAGCTCAGAATCCAATCAAAAACTTGCTAAATTACAAACTATGTTGTATACTCTGCAGTATAAATTCTAAATAATGACTTATTCCTTCATAAATTTTGAGGAGAGTCAGAAAAATTTGCTGTCGAGTGGCTGTATATCTGAAGAGAGCCATGAAGCAGCATGGTTATTTTTAGGTACTGGAAGCTTTTGAGAAAGTAGTTACCCATACCTTTGGTGACAGGTGAAAGGCATGTGTTTGAATTGTTTACACAGTCATATACAAACGCTGCCTTGGAGAGTAGCAGATGAGAGAATAAAAAAAAAAAAAATCCCCCCCAAAAAAAAATCAGAAAGTCAATGCAATGTGCAGGCACTGCTTTTTCACAGATGATCTGAAATGTCATCTTACTGTATCTAAATTGATCTGTAAAAGTTACTGTTTCACATAGGTGATGTAAATATAAAACAACCCCAGTAAAACCAAGAGGTAGCTCAACTGAATGGCTAAATGAAGAACTGAGTATGCTTGTTGTGTTGGCGTGTGCACGACACGTACACACAAAATGTCCAGGCATTTTAAGCAGCTGTTTGTTGATTTAAATAGACACAAAAAAATAGAATATAGGCAGAAGTTGTATGTATAAGTTTACTTGGTATAATATGATGTTCCCTTGTTTACTGTCTACTATAACACCTGCTTTCTCTCCATACAACCCTGGCCTAAACGCCAACATAGACTTCTTTTTTAGACATGACACACACTCAACACATACACACAAACACGTACAGTATGCACACACACACACACACACACAAGTGCTCACACACCACTTTCTCTCTTCGAATTGCTTCTTTCTCCACACCTCCATTCGGTCCATCCAGCACTTCCTTAGCTCCTTCCCTCCTTTTTTACCCATTGGGCTTCTGTTTCCCACTTCCTCTCCAACAGTTAAGGTTTGGAGGTGGCCTTTAGGACACTTCGCTGCCAAATACCTCCAGCACCAGCGGGGTAAGCTGCATGCTGTGCTCCGGCTGGAAGGAGAGTGAGCGGTACTGCTTGGAGTGCTCCTCGTTGAGACTGCGCAGGTCTGCCAGCTTCTGGATCATCTTGGCGTAAAGAAGTCGCCCCCCTGGGTGGTGAAGTTGGATGTAGGCCTGTAGGGTCTCTGACAGTCGGTCTTGGAGGGCTTCAATTCGTGCATGGTCCTGCACACCGGGGCGGTCTGCATGAGAGAAGAAAAGGGTGGGGGTTGGACAAGAAACATATGCTTGTTACACAAGAAGTAAAACAGAGTAGCAGTGAAAATGTGGGAAAACTGAGACTTGCTGTGTAATATTTAGTGAATACTGAACATGTAATAATCCTAAAATGTTTTATATGTTAATGTAAAGTGAATTTTAATTATCGTGGTCAAGTGACCGTCCTCTTTTAGATCAAGGAGAGCACATCTATACATTGTTAATGAAGTGCCTCATATGCAGAAAGGGATGCAAATAGTAGCTTAGTTACGTGAGCTTGCTTACTTGCATAACTATAAAGAACATGTATAATATATGCACTGTATCTTCTGCCAATGCATACCCTAAATATGAGCTCAGTTCAAAAGATAATTCAAAATTTAATATTTCATGTAAAAGGCAATAATTAATATCTATTTTTTTATGATAAAATACACAAGATTTTGCAGAAACAACTTATGTCCATTGCCTACATGCTCCTTCAAGCAAATCTACCTGGAGAAAGCAAACAGATGGCCATTAGCAGCACATGTTCCTCCTCGTGCAGATTGAGCTTCTTCAAGCCCACCTGGAACTTCACCAGTGGCTCCAACAGCTCCAGAGTGTGGCCCGCTACACCAGATAGAAGATACAACACATCATTACTGTTGGTACAGCACATACAGGCCCATACGATATCAGAGAGGAAAGGTCCTCCAGGGAATCGTAGGCATTAATATTTCATTTTGCCTGTTGGAATAATCTGTGGCGCATTCTCATTAGTTAGATGTTACTGGTTGTGAGTTTCTCTAGATGTATGATTCGTGTGTGATTTCCAAGAGGTTGTTTTGATGCATGTGTAAATGAAAATCATTAAATTTCACTGATTATCGTGACTGAACCTCTATTTTCTCTAACTGGCTTCTTCTGGAAAAGCATGAAGATATCACTAACAACCTACTAGAGAAAAACAAAGGGTTTAAAGCTTGGTATAAGAGACCAAAACAATTTAGCTCATGTTTTACTAAACTTATGCAGTGCTGACAACTGCATGAGAAAACATGTTCCTGTACACTGATATTTTAAGAGGAGCACAACAGAGCAGCTTCTCCTGCTGCAGACAGTGGTTGTTTTGTGCGGTGGGCAGGTCAGGAGTGACATTCTTTGGTTGATCCCAGAAAGAGGGGGTCTTGTTTGAAAGGCAAATGAAAACCATGCCCACAGGGGCTACTGCAGATACATAGGACTGGATTTGCAGAAAAACATGCGCCACTGTCCTTTGCCTATGGGCGTGCAAACAGACGACTGCCGGTAACCTTATCTAGACTCCCACGCTAACGATCAAGTCAATTGTCAAATGAGTTTTCATATGAATCATACATATTTTTTTTCTGTCTGGAAAAAAAAAAACAAGGAGAGCACGATGAGCCAATAACCATGCACTATTAAATCCAAGTTTGTCTCAATGACACTCGACTTTACACGTGACATCATGTAAACTGACCTTTAGTGACATCACTGATCTGGTATTTAAAGTCAGGCCCACCACAGCTCCAGGACATGTCTTCTAGGTTGAAGCTTTGATTTGAGCGCAGCATGATCACCTCAATGGCGCTGGACTTGAGCAGTGCTATCTGGTCCTCTGCAGTGAGCTCCCTACAGGAACAGAGAAAATGTAGCATGTGACTGTACAGGACACAATAGAGAAGAAACAAATAGTCCTAAAATAACCCAAAAGATTAGAGGAATATTGTGCACTTTGCTTAAGTCTGGAATACGTCATGTGCAATATCTTTTCAAAGGATTTGGCTTATCAATACTTTACTGACTGCGGGTTCAAGGTCTGTCACAGTCTTCACAGATACATGAAGTGCAGGAGAAAAAAATAACACTTTCATTGCTTTTTGTTTGCACTCTTATGCTGTGACATGGAAAAACTCATTTATTAGCACAAAAAATGAGGTGTTTTTAGAGTTACTGTCACTGATAAAAATCCTCCATTTTGTGATGTGACTATAATTTTTCAGATATTTACAAGGCTGAAACCTGCCGATCATAAGGGGAGATCTAGTGTGTTTTTTAGAGTTTAGAGAGGACATCATAAGAGGACAAAAATTCCAAAGGTAATTCAAGCAAGTCCATCACTTGCTGTCAGTGGGAACGTCAACTTTCAGGAAATACAGGCCCCGACACGTTTCAGCCTCGACTTTGAGGTGACATGCAAGACACAGAGTATTTGTCCCTGTCAGCACACTAAGAGTTGGAGTCAACATTTGCTACATCTGAAAGGATGGGAAGAAACAATGGAAAAGCCTTGGCAGGTTATTGTTTACTTCCCTTTACAATCACAATTAAGGGGTAGACTTTTCCACTAGTGTGCTTTCTTACTCCACTTCACTTAATGCAGTTTTCAAGGTTAGGAGGTTGTATTTTTCTGTATGTCTTAAGAACATGTTTTTCACACTTTTAACCAAAGACTTCCTGGAACAGCACTCACTATGATACACAATGTGTTTCGGGCAATAAACTACTGGACACTAAAGTACAAGTGCTACATCTACTCCAGTGAAGAACAACAAACAACACATCATTTTCCACAACGTGGCAGTGAACTGTAACATAAAGTCTATCAGTTAGCTATGGCCTTTAGACCACAGCCATTACTGAGGCACAATATCGACTAATCATGCAGGAAAAACAAGTAGGTGTACAAAGTCTTCCACACACATTTAGGTAAAGAGTCACTAAAAGACATGCAAATAAAAAAAATACATATGCACAGGAAGGAGTTCAGTCTGTATTTTACATAAAAACTTCCCAGAATTATTAAAAAAAAACATGAGAAAACTACATAAACAGCTCTGGAAATGTGGGTCCTTCTCATCAGTGTCATGTGCAAGGAGTTACAAAAGATGGATACATATTAAGTACAAGGTAACAGTTATCCCCAAATGTAAATCAGTTCAACACAAGATGGAAAACAGAATTGGCATCATGTAATTATGATATCATGAGTATTTCTGTTCACGGCAATTTTTTCTTGCGATCCTATATTGGTCATTGTCCAGTGCTGAATGTAGTAAATCTTTTTCCCCCCATCATAATTGCCTGGGAGTCAAAATTTCCAGACAAGGAAAACTTTTTTCTTTCTAACACCATCTGTTATCAACTAGTACAGAGAGAGGGTTTAACAGTCAGAAAGACGCTCTATAAATACACAAAGAGAAACCCATGCGTACCTGAAGCCAGGGATCATCTTGGCAAAGCCGATCACCTTTTGGATACTGTAGGAGACCAGGTCAGCCAGGTGAGGCAGCATGGAGAAGCTGGAACCTTCCTCCTCACTGGAGTCAGGGCTGCTGCCCTGCTCTTGGTACATCATCAGCAGGTTGTTGAAGTTCATTTTGGTTTCTACTGACTCTGCAGTGAACAATGTGAAGACAATAAATAGAAAAAGAAATGAGAGCAGCAAAAAGAAGGAGACAATAAAGCTTGGTGTTTCAACAAATGGCTTTGAAATGTCACATTATTGTCATACTTAAGCTGCAGCGAGAGAAAAGACAGAAACTGCATAAGAAAGGTTAAATCCTCTTGATATGATCTTCTATGTAAATGCCAGTTCATAGCAGTTAGAATAAAAGCTTAGATGACAGCCTTGACAACACGTGAGGCATATGGAGCCCGCTGGGGTTGTTTGCAGTCATTTGTCTCATCTGTGTGTCGGCGGTAGGCCAGTGATCATCTCCCGCACTGTTTTCACTCCATTAGTGATGGATGCATTAATGAACTCATGTTTACAAGTGGGAGTCAGGTGTCATTCACAGGATTTCCGCAGGATTCTCAGTAAAGCAGCACAACCAATTATATAAGCCAACAGGCAAACTGCTAAAGTAGAAGAATAGTTTAATATTGACTGTAGTACTATTCATTTTCTCATTTCTGAAAACTGTGAGGTTCCGCTTCTTACGTCAACGTTAAACTATTTTAAATACAAATATTAATTTGCTGTGTTGTAATACACCTTATCTTTCTTTGTCAAAATGCAAGACTGAGTTTGAGATAAATCTGAAAAGACTTTACCTGGAGAGTGACTGAAGGAGTCAGAGGAGGCATCAGACAGAGAGTGGAGAGAAGCAGCTCTGCTGGCGCTACGCGTCACTGGACCCTCACGGACCGGAGGCTAAACAAGACAACAGGACACATGACACAAGGACCCCAGAGAATTCTGAAATGTGAAGCTTTTTCTGACAGGAATGATGTCAAAATTGGTTCCAACACACACTTCTATTGACATGCGTTAAAGGTAAGTATCAAATAATTAAAATACAATTCACTAAGCAATCTTTCATACTTATTGTTCGTTTTCCTGCTGACATTAATGGATTACTAATAAATACTACTAAATAAACTAAATGTTGATTGGTTGATATCAATCAGATAACCAGACACTGACCACAGAGTCTAGGGACAGAAAGGCAGCTGCAACAGAGCAGAGTTTTTAAATTCATTTATTTCATTGGATATTGGACCCAAAACAAAACATTCTGAATATTAGATATACCGAATACTCCATAACTCAGTCGGTCTCTAGTTGGGTATATTTTAGATAAACTTAACTGGTACAAATGACTGGATTTAAGAATAAACTCTATATACCGTGTTGGTTTCTACAAAACCTGCTTAACTGTGTTGACTTGTGGACAAACATAGTCACAACGTGATACAAACCCTGAAGCGGCAGAAGTCAGAGTAGGAGTCGTCATATGTTTTATGGTGTGCCTCTACCAGCGTGGCGATGACCTGACTCTGTTCATCAGTTAGCCGGGGCCGCCGTGCCTCTCTCTCCGCTTCGCGCTGTGCCTCCTCCTCCTTTCTCCGCTGAATCAGGTCCTTCTTCCTCTGTACTTCCTCATCCGTCAAAATGACTGGTGGGGATGGGGGGGCACGTACAGTTAGACAAAGAGGCACATTAGTGCACGCACATACACACACAAACACACACAGGAAATATAACCTGCTAGTAAACTGAAAAGACACATTTCCATAAACATGTCACTGATAAAACAGAGCAGAATGCACGAGTTAGTAATGGACAGTTTGATATAACCACAGTAACATAATCCCCTTTAAATTTGGTTGCTTTTCAAGCTTTTCAACATGTACTTGTGTTTTACATTGTGATGACAGCTATGTCAATGTGGTATTGGGAGGGGTGTTGTTATTCTCTGGAGGAAGAGAATGGGAGGGGACGGGTCCATATGGAGACCCCTGCTGCACCGAACAAGTGAATGCATTGTCTTTGTACTGTTCGCTCCTTGTTGTTCTAGCCACTGAATTAGCTCACAGAGAGCGCGAGAGACAGAGAGACACAGCCAGAGAGAAAGAGAGAGCTGGGTCTCAACAACATGCTTCTGTTTTTGCAACAGCAGCAGCAAACACAAGTACACATAACTGGCTCCTGTGCACCTGTAGTGAGGTCCAGTGTTAGTGCCATTACCCCAGTGATTTTTCTCAGATACACTCTGAAGAAAAAAATAACATTAAGCTGGAAAAGTGAGAACTGTGATTAAAAGAGGCTTTGAGGACAATATCCGGATGCCAGGAGAAAACAAGAAAGATGTACCTGCTATTTGCAGACCATGAAAATAAACATGACTGTGTGGAAAGAAGAGGCCTCGCTAGATTGTACATAACAGCAGGTGTTTAAACTTCAGATGGAGTATGCTTAGTGTATACAATGTGGGGAGGCTCCACTAGTTCAAATGGAACATGTAAACACTCTAATGGGGGCAAAGACCCTGAGATACTTGACCTCAGTTCAAATATTACATAATATTTACAAGAAGGACAGTAGGCCCCTAAACTGCAAACAGTAGTTCTGTAAATTTAATGGGTGCATTTTTCACTTTTGTGCCATGTCTACAGTAGTAAGCATTTTCTCCCTCAGGATGAAATGTTATCACTTTGGTGATCCCTTAACTTCTTTTTTTCTTTATCTAATGTCATTATGAATTGATACCCTCTGCAATGTTTCTTTTAAATCCTCTGCAGATGCTTCTAATTGCTTTTAATTATTTTACTGGTTTTATCAAAGCTGTATTCACATATTTTATTAATTCATACACTGCTTTTATCTAACTTTGTCATTTTATTTTACTTTATATTATTTATCATGTAATTTTGTCATCTGATTCTTAGACCAAAGTTTCACTTTCTGATGACTTCAAACTGATAACACTGCTGTAACTGAGATTTAAGTCATCTCCATGAGCATAGTCACAACATAAAACAAGGAGAAAAGCAGGAGATACATTTCAGTAATCACTGGCTGTGGAATTGGGTATGGGTCATCTGTCATACTTACACTCTTTCATCATGCCAATGTCCACACAGCGTTTGAGTCGGCATGCCTGGCAATGGCGCCTGTTGTCCTTGGTGATGGTGCAACTGCCATTAAAAGGACACGTGAAGGTGGCCTTGCGTTTCATGCTGCGTCTGAATTAAATGAAAACATTTTCATTTGTTAATACAGGCAAATCTGAGCTTCACAGGTATGATAAAAAAACTGACACTGACAAACAGAGATTCCATGTTCATTGGAGTTTTGACGCAAACCTCTCACAATTCTCCACATTTTTTAGAATCTAGTTATACCACACAGATGTTTCAGAACTCACACATTATAAAGCAAGTTAACAGTGGAGCGCTATGCATGGAAATCTGTTTTTAACAGATGCAGCAGTGCTACACTGGTGACAGAGTATTGCACAAATAATCAGAGTGGAACTAGATAAATATTATTCCTTTCAAGCTTGGATGTGAAGGTTCTTGCCAAATTATGACGCAAAGCATAATGACTGAGTTAGTGGAGGACATGTACAGTATGTATGAACATTTATACACAGATGTGAATAAGAGGAAGTAGATTATTAAACATCCGCCTTTTTCATCCTCTCCCTTTAAACATCAACACTGCAGAGAGGAGCATTCACACAAAACACACACAAACTGACAAAATCATGATTTCTTCTAGTTTTGCCTTAAATTGGAC
Organism: Sphaeramia orbicularis; assembly: GCF_902148855.1. Classification (NCBI taxonomy): domain Eukaryota; kingdom Metazoa; phylum Chordata; class Actinopteri; order Kurtiformes; family Apogonidae; genus Sphaeramia; species Sphaeramia orbicularis. The sequence continues at coordinate 25,318,914 of NC_043961.1, read as the reverse complement.
ACTCATGTTTGTGTCGATGAGGAGGCAATGACTGAGGTATTAACTATAGGATCAAGCTCATTTGTATTCTCTACCTGCTGGTGGGTATTAGCGTAAACACAGTGTGGTGTGGTTTTGTCTGTTCTTATATAACTGTGGGTGGCAATTACACTTGGTTGGTGTGTGAGTGTGTGGGTGGTCATTATTTATGCAAGTTCAGACCAGTTTATGTACACTAATGTACATAAGTGCCAGTAACATGGTCAACATGACTTTTTTTTCATTAGGGGATGTGCTCGCTACACATGGATTATCAAGTGTGTGCGTGCATATCTGCTTGCAACAGATGTTTTAATTTATGTGTGAATGGCGTCTGTGATTACAACCTTGTGCGAGTGTTTGTGTACCTGAAAAAGCCCTTGCAGCCCTCACAGGTCATGGCATTGAAGTGGAAGCCAGTGGCTTTGTCACCACACACGCCACAGATACGCGGCACATTCCGGTCAAACTCATCAGGGGCCAGAGTGGATGTACTCACAACCGTGGGCTCCATCACTAAATAAAGACAGGGAAAAGACAGAAATTAAAAAAAAAAAAACACATCAAAGTGTAGTACACATAAAAATGATCACTTACAAAATACATCACCGGTCATAAAAAAATGTTCATAGACGGTCAACTTCTAATGTCTATTAGAAGTATAAGACAAGTTTATTAAGCAGTGCACTTCACTGGATATGGAAAAGAAAAGTGTTAGTTACCTGGTCAACCCATTTACAGTCATTTCATCATTCCATCATGATATTTTCAATTAACTCATCAAATTCCTTCTTCTTTTATCTTAGACTGTTATTACAAAGATCATCCTACATCAAGTTGAGACACAATTTATGTTGACCCCTGCCAAACCAACTGTCCATTTCAGTTGGACACATGCGAGTCCCCATTATACCCTTTGAAGGTGAACTGAACTCCATCGTTTCTGTCCTGGGGTGAAGAACTGTAGCCGTATGAATCAAGTGGAAAAACCCTTGTTCCACTCCAAAATGCAGGATCTGGGTTACATTTGATTACATAGTGCTCTGAGTATCTATTTCACTTAACAGCCTCATGAGAGAGAGGAAAAAATAAGGCACGTCACCGCAAGGCTAGCATCCTCATAAACAAACAATCACTGTCCTTTTCACAAAGCTCCTTTCTTATTTGTTTCTTTGCTTCCAAAGCAGAGTGAAAGTAAATGATGAAGGAGAAAGAAGGCGGAGGGTGGAAGAAGGAGGGGGTAGCGGAACCAACACAAACCTCAACAAAGTAACTAATCAACACCCAATGAAGTAAAGACTCAGATGAATAATTAAAAATGCTTTGACAGGTCTCTTCATCAATCACCTCTAATTAAAAATCACTGGCCCTCAGTCCTGTAAAAGTCAAAAAAAAAAAAACAGTATTTATTTAACTACTACAACTATGAACAGTGTTACTTTAAACCAAATGATGAATTATTGGCTTAAGAAATTAACAGGACGCTGTGTTGTTATTAAAACAAAAGAGCCAAAGAAGTAAAGAAACAGAGGATCCAGCCATTACTGTAGGGCTGCAGGCAGTGTGGACATCAGTTTCTAAAGTGTGGTAATGTCTCATCAACACAAGCTTCAACCAGGAACATCTCATATAATAATAACTAACAATACAATGACACAGTTCCCTCAAAGTGGGGCGGCAGAAATTTGAGTAGAAATCTAGACAAAACACATCCAAACAGAGACAAAGCAGACTGGATTTTCTTGGAAGAGCTTGGCAAATGTTTATATTTTCATACAAAAGATTCAGATGATGACATAAGGTGTGTTTCCATAGATGTTTTATGCATATTTGACATTTTGCATTGGAAAATAGTTATGGAAACCCCAAAATGTTTTTTCAGTCATTCTGTGTTTTTGCCCCAATTTCCATCTAAGTATAAATGAGCATAAAGGAAATGAAACTGAATAAATTCTGCTAGCTAACATTTAAGTCATTTGAATGATCAGCTGACTGACACAACACAGCCTAATTTATTCATTCATTCATCATCTGAACCTGCTTTATCCTCACAGTCTAAACCAATTTATGGACATTTTAAAAAGTTTGCTCCAATTTTGCTTAGCATTTTATAGCAACATGGCTGTTATGAAATAGCGTCATTAGATTAGTTAAAACACATTTGTGAAAAATCTCTGTGACTGGCAGAAATCATTTTTACAGGTGAGGTAGTGTATTTAAATTTTAGCTTCATTCTATCTGGTGATATACATATATGTTTCATTCTAATGAAACAATAGTAATCAATGTGAAAGCTGCAGGAGCTGAAATCAAGGGGAAAAAAGTGTTGGTTTGTAAGTGTTGGAAAAACAATCTCTTCCTTGTGCAGATATCTCCTCTCTGTTCACATTAAGACACTAAACACAAACATAGATGGCCTCACATTTCACACAACTGTGGAAAAGTCAAGCCATTTCACAAGGTTTCTATGTCAAGCTGACAGAATCTTAACAGCAGTTGGTAATTACAGCTTCCAATCACATATTTAACCACCCTATTTGTTTGTCTATGATCGACTTTGTACCTCAGACCATTTTAAATACAATGTGCTGAAAGGTATTTATGGAATTTTTGCCACCTTGACATCAAAATAACTATCAATCACTGCCACTTTCATATTAGTAAAGAAAATATGACACCAATGACAGGGGATCAAATGAAACAGACAGTTAAGATGAGAAAATGTATAGATTTTTCAGAACTTTAACACTGTAAAAAAAAAAACAAAAAAAAACAAAAAAACATTTGGTAAAATGGAAGCTTATAAGTGAGCAAATATAACATAGATGTCTTCATTTTGTAGATATGATGTGATAGATGTGAAAATGTTACGATTACACCTTTAACTGGGGCCGACACCCAACACAGAGATATTTTGTGAGTTTGTGTGTCCGAGTTGTCCTGTTTTGCTACAATGACCAAGTAGCCTAGTGACAGAAGAGGGTGTGTCCTGACTGGGCTTTCTTGTTTTTCTCAACGGTGTCAGTGCACAAGTTGGATTTTTTTTCTCTCGCCCGCTCTTTGTCTTTCTACGCAGTATGGTAAGTACTCTTAAGAATGACATGCAAGTTTGAATGGGTTGCACAAAGATCGTTTTCAGGCCATAGGGCTGTTTACTACACGCCAACAATCCTCATATAAGTAGGTGATGTAACACAGCTGGGCATGAGTTCTACATGACAAGAATTCATACACTATGCAGCCAGCTTTGGATGTAATGTGACTTAGTCAACATGTCAACACAATGTGGATATTTACAAATTTTACAACTGCATGATTGCCTTGAGTAAGACACATGAAGAGAGTGTCTGTAAAGCAAAAAGAAAAATCCAAAGAAAATGCTGTTATGGAGACATGTACAAAGTCTACAAAGTCTCCTTGTAAAAAAAACATGAAACACCATCAACCGATCAAGAACATCTGAGATCTAAGAGGAAATAAATGTATTCAGATGATTAGAGCAAGGTTGTCTCTACCATTATGACTCACACACAGCACCTAAGCATTTATGCACAACAACCAAGCTTAAGAAACAGAAAATCTCTACCATATTAGCTTTGACATATATAAATAAATAAAATCTGGAAAGTTTAAAATCATGATATCATTGATGAGCAGATTGGTTTCATGATTCTTTTAGGTATTTTTTAGGGATGCACGATAATTTTTTTTTTACAACCGATAACTTCCTGCTTCTCATAACCGATCCCAAACAACAATAGCTCCCATTCTTCAAATTATTTTATTATTTTTTCAAGTCAGTGGTATAACTCAGTTAATAGTAAAATAAAGGCTTCTACAGAACCAAAAGACTATGGCTGCTTGAAATGTACAATAGACCAAGGGTTTTCAGTTACTATTTATTTATGTACAAGTACATAATTTGGTGATGATCAACTGCTGTTTTTGGACATTAAGCTACGTTAAGCTTTTTCTCTATAATCTGTGCCTATGGGGAGGAAAAGGCTTAATGTGCACAACATCCATAAAATTGGGGTTGTCGTGTGTTTTGCAGAGGTGAAAGTGGGCGTGACTACAGATGTCCACAGGAACTTTGGTGATGATTGATCACTGTTCACGGGCATTAAGCTACATTAAGCTTTTTTTTACGTTAAGCGTTTTAGAATGTCCCTCTTCTGCTGCTGCTGGACCAAAACAGAGGCCACAACCACTTGATCTTCCTCTTTGCTTTGCAGCTGTAGCAAAGAGTAACTGAAAACCCTTTTACTTAAAATGTACTGATCCAGACCTCTTCTTCTTGGTTTTTATGGCGTTTGGCAAGGCAACAACATGCATGGTGTACTGGTGAAATGTGTGAAATCTAAGCAATTTAGAGGTATTATTATGGGCTCTATATATCGGTGAAAACTCTAATTATCGGAATTATCTTAATGACGTCATTTTTTTTCAACATCGGGCCGATAATTATCAGTGCCGATAGTCATTGTGCACCCCTAGTATTTTTTTAATGTTGTAACAATATAATTTAAGTTTTTAGTCATATTACACACCACATAAACTCCAAAATCTTAAGTATGTAATACAGTATCAACCAAGACTGACCAGTACACAGGGACCAACTGCACTGAAGCAAACTAATCCACACTCATCACTCACTGTGAACCAAGAGAGAAAACAGCCATTTGCCTTACTACATCATCAACTGATCAGCGTAGTCAGTCCTCTGTGATTGCATTCAGCCTTGACAGGCCATTACACTAAATGCAGGGTAGTATTGAGAGAGCTCTAAATAATGCATCAGGTTATTAGACCAGATCTGTACTCATTCCAGTCTCTAGCACGCAATACCAGCAAACAGGTTTTCAGCTTCAGGCTTCAGTTGAATGCTTCACTCTTGAATGATACACGTGTTGTGTATAAGGTGTTCAACAGCATCGATCACATCTGCCATTGCAGTAATAATGCACAGTATTACTCTTCTCTTCGTTACACTGGCATAAACCCTTAGGACAAAACGGTGACACTGAGTTTTGATTAGCTTACATGCTGAGCAGAGGAGCAACCCTAATATGAAATTTCACATTAGACAGCAGAATAGTAGATGTTAAATTTAGTAAAAAAAAAATGGTTTAACTTGAGCCTCCACCATGTTACCACTGCTGGGAATTACTTGGATATATTATACCTTCATGAACATTAGCAAATAATTATATATGTATAAATAATAATTATAATAATAAAATCACACAATAATTCTTATCCATTCTCTCTGAGCAAGGGGGAACACTAGACTCTTCGACTTAATCAAGAGATTTGTCATAAAAACGAAAAAGGAAATTGCAATAAGCCACATACTGGTTCAAATACAGCCCATTTTAAGGCTCTTTTCTGTCTAACATGGTTAATATTCACACTTCAGATGTAGTGCATATAGGAATGTGCGCAAATGATGTAGATGACTTTATTATGGGGTGGAGGTTATGTAATGGATTATAGCTTGATGAGTGATAACAAATATCAAGTAATTTGTGTGTACTTCTATTAAAAAGATGCATTAGCTACTGGTGGGGGGTGGGGTCAAAAAGTGAGAAGTATAAAAGGAGAGGCGGGATAAAACAAGCATCGAAGTCAGTGACAGTGCTTGTTACTCAAGTTCCTTGTGAAGTGCGAGCTACTGAGGGTAATTAAAGTAGCTCATCTCAACCACATGACTCGAGTGAGTAGGAGTAAGCTTACACCAGCTTAAACTTCATCTAGATCTGTAAGACTGTTACACTGATCTCAAATACTTAGTTGAGCCACAACACAGCGACTGCCTAAGCGTGTAAATGCATAATGTAAGTGACCAATCAAACGTCATCAGGTTTAAACCAGACTGTATGCTGTTGCACATTTTTAAGTAATTTTAATGCACCGTGCAATCAATTTGTGCTAGTGTCTGGAACATTAGCCCCACCGGGTATGTTTTCAGACTCCTAATTTGTCATTTATACCAACATGTGCTGATGGTTTGCTTGAGTTCTAAACTGTTGCCCTCTGACTCACTGTTTGTTGTCAGATAAAGCAAGCTCGAGCCTGCAGGATAGTGCAGCAGGAGTGATGTAGCAAAGGAGGAGATGCACCAAAGAAGCAGGCCAGTAAGAACAGAGAGGGACATATAGATAGATACACTGTACAGTGACTGAGGGAGGGAAGGGTGACCTCTTTGTTACAATGACTTCTGTGTCACAAAGCCCCTGTGTAGCCTTGTTGGCTCTTGCGGATGTGAGTCGGAAGAAGCATAAAGAGCAGGCAGACAGCAGTGGCCCAGAGAGAAGCCATCAACACAAACAGCCTGTTTTTTGTTATTTCAAAGGGTGGGATAAAAATACCCACTCATAAGCCACTTCAATTACTAGCTAAATATAAATAAAATGTCTCATCTTTGACAGCCTCTCATCTTGAGAAGGATCGGGGTGAAAAGAATTTTACTATTCATGCAAGATTCACATTTAAAGTGTGATTTATTCGTTGGCCCGGTTTCTCTACTATTTTAAACTCAAGATGATGCTTGTGTTATGTGTTGTTTTGCAGGGACGTGTACACACTAGTCCAACTGGAAAAAATAAATAAATAAATAAATCACATGAGAAAAAGGGAAGTATATAAATTCTTGATACGTGCCATTTTAATTCCAACTGATTTTATGTTGACTGGTAAATTTTACAGACCCTTTACATCAAATAATACAAATATACTATAATTCCTTAGTCAATAAAATATCAAGAAATAATGTTAAATGCCAGTGGCTCTTTCACTGAACAAGATTAAGAAATGCATTGTAAAGTTGAACTAATGACCCTAAACTAAATGATATTCAACTTACACAGCAAACCAGAAAACCCTCACAATACAGAGGATGAAAAAAGATAGCCTAATGTTTTATGTGTTTGCTCAAAAATGCGGCTCATGCTTTATATAGCATAATGAATGGTTCCCTTCCGTTGCATTATGTATAAATCATCTCTTCAGCACCAAAGAGATGGACAAAGTTAAGAAGCACTTAATGATGTAAATATGCAGCTGCTCTTATATGCCGCTTTGGAAAATGTGTGTGAAAAAGTTCATAAAAACACTCTCACCCTCTAATAAAGTTCACCTCTCTTAAAGAAGAGGAAAAGCTGTGTGTCGGAAGATTGGAGCTTGGCAATCTGAGTGACACGGCGGCAGTGGCCGATGAGCAAGAGATGAGGCCTGCTGTAATTATACGCTTTACCACAAACTGACTCTAGCTTGTCATTTTAACTGGGTGGTGAAAGCTGCAAAATAAAGATATTATCCCTATTTCGCTTGTGCAGTTGGAATAGAGGCTAGGGAGTTTCCCCTTTTACTTCTCTTTTACCCAACAAACTAGCTGAGGGAGAACAAGTGCTACTTAGCATGCAGTTGAGCGGTGACTCATCTTTTCCCCCTTTGATTTATTCACCTCATGGCTGAAATGACACGCATGTGTCTCATAATCCAGGGACTGATGTTATATGTCCCCAATTGGTTTTAAAGACATGGCTCCATCTGCTGAAACCAAAGGACTCAAAAGGTGATTCGTTCTAGAGATGGATGGTAAAGCACAGTTGGTGGTCTGGAATACATTAGGATCAACATGTCTGAAAAAACCCACTTTACTTACCAGATAAACAGAACAGCTTTAATAACCTGAGCTGAGCAAACTTTCATTAATGAACACCTAGAGGATTTATGTGGCTAAAGCAAAAGCATTCCACAAAACGTCTATTAAAACCTCAGCATATTACACATCCTGTATCATATTAATCAGCATCAACTGTGTAAATTACTTCAATTTACACCTTCTGTTTTGTTGACATTAGATGTCAGTCAAGGCTAAATTAAGTTTGCAATACAGAATGTGAGACTATCTGAGGTGCAGAAGATAGAGTGCTACTATGAGAAACAGTAGGTATCACAGGCATATTGACTATACCAATTCATAAAACTGTGCTCCTGCACTTATCTAGAGGGAGTTGGAGTTCTCCTTAGATATTTATACAGTGATAAGTGCCAAGGTGGACCATGGCAGGAATCCGACACCACTCATAAGGTAGCTTATTTCCCTCTGTTCTACTCGCCATTTCATTCCCAGCAGCCATTGTCTAAAGAGGTGATTACTAAACAGGAAAGTGGCCAGTGGGTTTCCATGTCAGGATCCTTGTTACTCAAAGAACAAATAATTGAGTCCTTAGCTGTGAAAAAGATTTGGAGTGCAGCCCAGATGTTAGATTGACTTTCATCAAAGTCAATATCAAGTGATTATAAAAACCCAACCTCTACCAACGCCCACCATCTAAAAAACCTAATTAAGTGGTGCCATTAGGACCTGGGCGTTTAGACAAAATGTGATTGAGGGCAGATATAACAAAGGGGGTAAAGAGGAGGATCCAGACAGCATTTCAAGGAAGGATCATTTTAACTGCGCACAGACATGCAGAAGAGAGAGGGGAAAGCGGGAAATAAAAAACCTCTGGCATCACGTCCCAAGAATGTCAGCAATGAGCTTACAGACCACATCCCAACACATAAGAGTCAGAGTCAGAATCACATCCAGACCTATACCAGCACTGGAAGAAAAAGAGGGATTGCTGTGGAACGCCTGAGAGAGAGAGGAGGCCCCTCTTTTGACACTCCAATGAGCATCCTCCATTGACATCACATGACGCCATCCCACAAATGGTTCTGAAATTGTTCCATGCTGCCAAAAGTTTCTCTTAAAGTGAAAAAAGATAGTGGGAAAAAAAAAAAACAAAAAGGAAGAATTAGAGAAACAGAGATGATGGGACATAGAGAGAGAGAGAGTGCAAGAGAGAAAACATAAGGCAATGTGTTTTATTGCATACCTCAGGCTGGGTCACTATGAGTACAGAAGAGACATAAAACAAATCTGGTCTGGAATGACCCAGGCTGCACAGAGAGCTTGTCTACAATGGAAATACATACGTTTGTAAATCACACACAGAAGTCGTCTATGCCCACAATAACTGTAGAGAAGATGGTAATATTAAAAGAGGAGAATATGAAGTGGGGAAAACAAGTACAGTTTGAAGGAAACGTAATCTGGGAATGTGACAGATGATGGTTAATTTTGATACTTGATGTTTAGCAATTTTCTTTGAAGAACATACATTGGAAAAGCAGATAGCGGGAAGAGAACAATGAACAAAAAGAGACACTGTGGAACCACCAACAAAGTAGACAAACTGAGTCTGTAATACAGCTAAACAACTGACAGAGCAGACTAGTCCAGTCCTGCCCCTGCCCCTTCACTTCCCTTTCTTATTCTCCCTCCCACAGTCTCCACGAGTCTATCTTCTGCTCTTTCCCTACGATCACAGGGAGCATGTTACGGCAGCAGTAATAGCACATGACAAGGTGACCTGTGCCCCACACAGGATGGGCTAAACTGGGGGTGGAAGGGGTGGGGGGTCCCATGTCCCGTGTCCAACCCTATGGTCTCTGCACCACTCCCCCCTGCCCAGGCCCCACTGCTGGCCTGCAAGGGGAGAGAGAGGCACTGACGGCAGCCTGCCCCCTTATGCTGGGCCCCTTGCTGGACTCTGGAGAAGGGAAAGAGACGAGGCAGGGAGAGGCCCACTCAAACACACACCAAAAGTCCTGTTTATGTCTATGCCGAATTTGACAGAGAATGCACATTCTCAAGCACATATAGCCATGCGCACAGAGAGCCAAATGGACAGAAGCGGACAGACAAAAGACATGGGTGGACAGTGGGTGCAGATGCACTCACCTAACAAGATAAATTTATATAATCTAAATGTGAAATGCTCTCTCCCATTTGGGAAAAACTTCTATTGAATTTTTAAAGAAAAAGAATTTGTTGACATTATTTTTATAATAAAAACAAGATTTAATTGCACTAAACTCTATTATAATCATACCTAAATAATTTTTTAAAAAACAATTTTAAAAAAATCAAAGAATATAAACTGTCCTGTATAAAGTATAAAAAATAGTGGTACGTTTTGCTTGCTGATAAGAACATGTTCTACATGGCTTGCACCAAAAAATATTACCTGCAGTGTATGGACTAGAAATCATCAACCACAGGAGCTAATTGAGGACTCAAAGACATTAGAGGGAACTTAACACTTCATTAGTCTCAAAGGCAAGTGAACATATGTGGCAAACAGCGTGCACACACAGAGGTACACACAAGTAAGTCTTGACTGTTAAGTACAGCAGGCTCTTTCTTTCTATAGGTTACATGTGAGAGGAAGCCACCAATTACTGTAGTCACGAAAGGGGGGAGGAGGTGGGGCATTTCAGTGTATAGGAGACCTAATGGACTGTACCATCACCACGGCACATAGCTCCATAAACAACCTGCTACAGTTACAGTCAATAATGACACCCACCAAGCCCACTGCGTAGGTTCCTAATGCGGACGTTTGCTGAGATTTACACACAAGCCAATCAGACACACCGATTCAAAAAGGTGCCACACAGGGTCCCTACTTAGGCTCTGTGTCAGATTGTCCCAAATAATGCATACTTCACTTGCTACATCTTCCAGTACTAAACTGTTCCACTGATTGAAGGGTTGGTTTCTATTCCGCTCACTGAAGAATTAGGTAGGATAAGTTATGCTTTTAGCTGAAGAACTTGCTATTCATTGATCTTACCCACATGAGACCTCCTTATGTAAATATATGTATATAAATTAATAACACAACACAAATGTGTACATAACTGGCACAAGTAACTGTGTTTGTAGAGATGAAATAAAAATCATCCTACTTCAGATAGTAGTCATACATAGATAATAGAAACAAACTGTAACACATTTAGTAGTGATCCCACTTAGTTGTTATATCTTATCAGTGATTATGAACATCATAAAACAACTCACCTGATATTTTACGGGGGTGTGAAATGTAATTACATAAGTAGTAGATAAACATTTATGGAGGAAAAATGGAAAAGAAAAAAAAAAAATCACAGAAAACAAATAAATTATCTAAATTAATTGTATTATTATTCTTAAGCCTTGACTTGACAGGTTCGAGGATATATTCCAGCATGTTACAGAAAATGGCACATTGTACACATTGCATATATTGTACATGTATGGAACATTAAGATTTGCCTCTTACCTAACGCTGATAAGAGGTGTAAGCATTGTAATACGACGGAAACATTACAAGGAATGAATTAAACACAAAAGGAAATGTCTCACCTGAGATTTTAGCATGCTCTTGTACAATAGGTAAGACTTGAAACCTTTCTTCAGTTTATCCCAAGTTGTTAATCCTGTTCAATACAAAAGCAAAATGGCATGTCGCAAGTCACTGAGTGGGCCTTTACCCTAGTACCTGACCTCTTTGCTCTGTTTATGTAACTATTTTCACCAGCAACATACAAACTCCACATGAATCATCATATATAGCACACAGGCAAGTACGTAAACACGCTGATTTAAAAACAGACTTAAACTGTGCTTGTATGCTCTTACGTAACAGAAACTACAATAACTCAAGCCTCGACTTTTGCATTCCTTCTGTGCTTGCGAGTTTCATACCTTAGCTCAACTTTTCCCCATTAAGACCGAGTTGCTTTTAATCCTCTTTAGTCGTTGTCGGCGTTGTCTTCATGTTCTTGCGGAACCTGTCCTCCCCATGTTGAGTGAAGGTGTCTTTAAGGGTAGAGAACCGCGGTGAAATAAACTCAGAAATGTGAGCAAGACTTGAGGGAAAACGTCAAACTCGTACGCCCTTCCAGACGTTGGCTCACACACACAGCAGCGGCGTTGGTAGTAGCTAACAACCGTTAGCGTGGCTAGCTGGTTGGTTTAACCCTAAAACGAGGCACCAAGTTTACCCGCTTAACTGAGCTCGCAGCGACCACCGGCAGCGAACATCCAACATGGGCAGAATCTACACCGAAAGGAGTATTACTGACGGGTAAACGCACGCGCAAACATGGAGTAAGCTAAATCACACCTACGATAGTACGACGAGAAATATCCCTCCTTCTTCAGGACCCAAATAGATGGCCATTACTTTTTTGTTATGCCCCGCCCCCTTCGTAGGACCTCTACGGGAAAGAGGGATTTCCCCCCAGCCCCTTCGGTAACCAATCATAGGTGGGCTCGCGGTTGTCTCCCGTGTTGCGGTTGGTGACATTTCGGCCCATCCCAGCTCCATTTGGTCGGCTCCGGTGCTCATAACAGGAAGAGCCGCCCCCTCAAACAGGGGTGTGTCGTGACGTCAGAGGTAACGAAGAGGTAAACAACTTTGACCGCGTGAGGTTTAAAGCAACACCGTTTTACCTTTTGATGTGCGAATCAATAGAGACCAGGTGCGTGTGCGTGGATCTGTATGTATCACTGTGTTAACACGTTACAGTTTAATGAGCAAATCACGGCGCATCTCCCCCGTCGTGTTGCGGCGGTGTTTTCATTTACGCCGGGATGTCTTTGTTTTGTAACTGCACTGCTTTGAACCCCGTGCGTAAGAGTTTAAATAAGTCAGAATACCATCCCCGTCGACAACACACGTCTCACTAGATGATCAGAACGACATCAGCTGCAAAATGCGTTGTTTTACCCAGAACGCCTCGTGATATGTTTGACACTTTGCAAATGTGTGCAGTGAGGCGTGTGTATTGAAGGGGTGTGTCTACTCTGCAGTACGGTGGTAGGCTAGGAGGCAATGTCGCTGCGTGGCGATGTTGCCATACATTTGCAATGCATGAGATACAGCCGAGTATGCTATAAATAGACGATTGAACAACGCCACTACACCATCGCCGTGGGTAAATATTACTAATACCATCATTCTCTTACCCTTGATAAAATGAACAATTTTCCCACTCGGGTATTCATGGAGGTTTCATTTGTACATTTTGGGTTGTGTGCTCTGGTATGTGATGGAAATTGTGCGTGCGTGTGTGTGTGTGTGTGTGTGTGTTAGGGCCAGCGGTGGGGGCCTGGGTGAAGGTCAGGGGTGTGTCTATAATGTAAACACAGAAAAGGCGACAGATAGGAAGGGGAGCGGGAAAGAGAAAAGAGGGCCCCATCCTGCTCCATATATCCTCTTTCAAGTAGTGTTTTTACTGTTTCACTGCAGGCCGAAAAGAATTAAAGCAGTGCAGATTATTAATAAAATACAGAACATGGCTTTGCAGATATACATACATTGCTTAATACATACATCACACTCTAGAACTTGATAAAATGTGACTAAAACACACATTTTAGAGTTTAAAAAACATGGTGTACAATTCCCAGGCTTAAATACTGTATATCTGTGCCCTATAATACACAAGTCAACAATTACTAAAGCAAAACCAAGGTTGAAGTCACATAACTGCTTCTGATCTGCTTATAAAATTTGTCTGAGGCATTTTGCAGACTTACAAATTATTTTTTTTCTTTGCCTTAATATAACTGTCAGCACAGTGCTGCAATTATGTCATGTAACGCTGTTCAGCTCCATCGGTTCCCTGTCAGCGCTGCCTTGCTTCCAAAACTACAATAATTTTCACTTAATAATTTTCCCATAACATTTTCTAAATATTCCAGTTCATTCCACATTGAGCGGCGAAACATTTTGTACCCACTCTGTAGCTGAAGATTACAGACCACTCACCAATTAGGGTCACACCGTAAAACCCAAACACATATGTCTAAAGTTCACTGTGAGCTTACACTTGTTTACGTCAAATTTCTTACTCTCTCTGAATATCGAAAAAGCATGTCCTGTGCCTCCCAGGACCTTAGACGTGTGTCATAAGCCTATTAAGTGTTGATTCATGTGGAGTAAGTGGTAGTAAAAGTGTGTGGGTGTTAGGTTCATGCTCATGGAGAGTTGATCCTTGTCCTGTGGCTTGGGCGGTCTCCAAGTCTGGCACCAGTGCTGGATCAAGCTGTCCTGCTAACAGGGATTTATTTGGCTCCACAACACCCATGTCAGACATGTATTCTGGCCCAGCCATTTTGTGTCCTCAGATGCTCCGATTTTCACTTCAAACTGGCCTGCTGTTTGGAAACCAGGGAAATGGAAATCATAAATCAGAAACACTTGACCCACTAAAACTACAAGAATTCGTATTTGTGGCTCTGGTGCAGAGACATAAATAACTTGCATAGTAAGCCTAATAGAGCACATATTGGCATATGGACAGCCAGATGTGACTTCAGGCCTTTTATAAGCACAGAAGTAATAAGGACATGTAAGCCTAAGTAGAACTGTCATTAGTATGTACAGTGTGTCTAAGGTATAATGTGAGCCCAGATTTATTTATTCATAAGAGACAGAGAAAAAAAGACAAGTAAAACTACAGGTTGGACTCAGATTCAGATTCATTGTATTGTTGTTGCATATCTACAAGTACATGACAATGAAATTCAATTTAAAATCTAGCAAGAAGTGCAATAACAACAAATGTCGGAAGTACAGAATATACAGTATTAGCCCATAAAGACCCAGTGTTCCATTTGTGGCAGTTCCCCAAATGAATTTTCCCCCTATTTTCAACCTTTCTTAACTGATTTATCACCATTTATTTTAATATTATGCTCTGTGTTTAGCATTTCCAAGTATAAATCAAGTATTTGACTATATTTAATTCACTGATCATGTAGATGTTCATAAAAGCTCAGACTGAAATTGAAGGTTATTATATCAGAAACAGAGAAAACTGAAGAAAATGTGACTTTTTTTGTAAAATATATTATTAACTGAACATAAACCAAGTGTCTCCATCCACTGTCATTGATCCAACTCCATGGGTTTTACTGGTGAATCAATGTTGTCGAAGATGATGGTGTTTTCATGATCACTACGAGCTTCTGAACGTCCAAATGGGTCATATCTGATGACCACAGAAAGATGACAAACTGCATTTTACAACAATTCTTTACATGTATTGATAGGATTAGTGGGTCAACAGGTATTAAACATTTTAGATCAGTAGATGATTTTGGTTGTTGGTGGGTGTTTGGGTCTTTATGGGTTATGTACAATGGGTATAATATATGCAGATGTAAGTACTATGGACAAATATAAAGAATGAGTACAAAGGACATATATTGTTTTAGAGTAAGCTGACAGTTCAGCATATTATTATAGCGAAAAATAACTTGGAATACAGTAAACAGTATCAACAAACCTTAAATGGGTGAACTATGTGCAAATGGATGAAAGCCACTCACTTTCTAGACACTCACTTTGTCTATAGCTGATGATAGCAGAGCCCACAGGGACATCAGCACTTATGAGGCACCAGAAAACCACTTTAGCCAGATTCTGAAAGCATAAACCTGTCAGATGGCACATGCCCTCATGGATAATGTTTACAAATTTTCTGTGCCCTAATTAGTCACGCTTATGTACAATTCCACCTGCATTCCTGGTGTTTCTAAAACCCAGGATATCCTCCCTCAGGAACGACCACCCACATCCACTTATGTCTGTCATCATGAGATGCCACACATCAAACCTACAAAGACTTCCTGTTGCCCTGGGGAAACCTGAAAAAGTTGAGAATGCATTGATCTTATGGATTGTCCATTTATGTGAGAATACAAATGATTATACATCAGCATTTTTCATAATTCCTTTTGGCCTCCAGTACATCTAAATACAACTGTGTACAACTAATTCTGGATATGCTGACAGCCAGACAGCTGGTGCATGGTGAGGATGGACACTGGCACTTCCTCCGCTCAGACTCTAAGCCTTGAGTAAGTGTTAGAGCGACTGTTACGGCCATGCCAGTGCCAGCAGATCACAGATAACTCTAGCACTTTGTAGATGACACCATGGCCACCAGCACTGTAATCTGCATTTTTTTAGGGATTCAAGCAATTTAGTTATTTCTAGCATTCTGCAAGGGCATGGTTTCTGAGTCATAAAGTGAACCATAAATCTCTAAAACTGAGAAACGTACAACATGTATGTGCAATAGGAAATGGAAGACTCATATACAGCACCAAGTTGTAATAAATCAAAAGTTGTATCGGTTAAATTAATTTTCTGAGTTTTATTGTTTCTTAACTAGGTTAAATGTGTACCTTTACTCATGTATTTACATAGAGATCAGAGCCTTTTATTGTGCAGGGAAATTCTCACACATAACTCCACCACTTTCTGAATGACACCGCAACCACCAGCATAGTAATTTGCATTTTTACCCCGCCCCCCCAAAGGGGAGGTGAGGGGTATTGGTTTTGGTTCGGTTTGTTTGTTTGTTAACACTCTTGCAGCAAAACTATTGGTTGAACTCCTACCAAATTGGGATTATAGATTGCCTGTGACCCAGAATAGATGGCATTACATTTTGGGAAAAGTAGGTCAAAGTTCAAATTTCTTATGAATCTTTAAAATCTTTTTTTCTCCCATTTATTTATAATGGGCGACATTTCACATGTTTATAAAACATCAATTTTGTTTCAATTTACTTCAAACTTGGCACATATATAGAGGCAATTGATATGCTGACATCAGCACATGCATAGAAATTATGACATCAGCTGGATCGATGCCAAAATAAGCTACAATATGTGCAAGGAGTGGGGTTTGTTGTGCCTGGCACCACTTGTTACCGACTGACGCAATTCATGTATTCTTTGCCTTCTGTAATAGCATGCTTTCAGAATCCTGACCTGTACAGTAATTATGTAAAATTAAGATATGTATTAGATGTACCATATGGAACACACCACAATGAGAACCTGTCAAAATGGTTACATGTGTAAATTTCCTCACTTAAGAGCTCTACTCAGATCTGATCTATATGGTGCAGAACATTGAGGTTAGAGGAGACACGTACGTAAGGAGGAACCATTATTTTCAATAGACTCTAGGTAGAGTGAGTCAGCACTTTCAACATCCTTTGGGTCAGCATTACTGACTAACGTTGAAAAGTCAGCGTGGCTCCAAAGATCTTCAATACTGTCTACATGTGCTGCTTTACTGTGTCGTCCAAGCTGTTCCATCATGGTCTGTAAAGCTGTACAGCAGGTGATGTAAAGAGTGAAACTTCTCACAGACCATTAAATACTGGGACTCTAGGAGATGGCTGAAGGAAACCGTATATCCCCACTCTTCTCTTAGCAGGTTAAATTTCAGCACTTGGGCCCTTACACAGTGTTAAATTTACCTGTTTACACTGGTTGGCACTTTGTAGAATCTGAACTGTTATGTGTCCTGCTACTTTCCTGTAGGAGTTATATTTTATTCAGGTGAATTTGATTTTATATTAACTGGTCCCTGAGGTGCCTGACTGTTGTACATGCAGATAGATTTGTACATTTCTTGCAATTATATAACATTTTGATTACAGTACTAGTGTTTACCAAAATATGATTAATTTTCACATTTGTGGTACAGGTTAATAACTTATATAATAGTAGTAGTAGTAATAATAATAATAATAAAATATAGAATTAAGTAGTAATTGTCAAGTGCAATCATGTTTTTCCTGCATAGATTTTATTGTAAACCTATTGCTGTATCCTTTGTGCAATGGCTTCTGATTGTGCTTTATTTTATAATAGCAAAAGAAGCTTTTCTATAAGAAACTTACAAACAGTATAAGTACATATAAATGAGTTATTTACGGTTTGTACTCAACCCCATTTTTCATTGTTGTCTTCTTAAGTTTTGTATTGCAGCAAATCCTCAGCATTTTTGGAATTCTTTTGTCTCCTTCAAATATTTACTTAAGAGATCAAAGGTTATTTTTCTTTTTTATAATACCTCAGAAGATAGCCGAGAGGGGTGGAAGCAGTTCCTGGACTCCTACAGTTCACTTCATAATGCACCAAGACTTATTGGAAACAGAAGTACAGTTGCAGTAAGTTCTAGATTTAACCACTGAGTTAGACTGACAGTGATCCATGATTCACAGATACCGCTAAAATTGTAGTTCGATGTTTTTCTTGAGGAGTCTCACCAGGAGCTGTAAAACAGAGCGCTGACTACCACTACTAGCATGGTTGATTTAAGTCCCTCTAGTTCCCTCTTCTGGGAGAATGAAGCAATACACCACTACTCATTACATATCAGGCTACTGAGCATTTACACAGTATATGTAAACTGTTCCTTACTATGGCATTAGAAAAACATTTGTTCAGTGGTCACCAATTGCAGATTGAAAGTACAAATATGTAAAAATGCTACTGGCTGAGTCATATCTGAGCCAAACACAAAAATAATTCTGAACAGTTCCTCAGAAACAAAGCTTAAATATACTGTATAAATATGAAGGTCCTTACTATAGTGTATTACATAAATGACAATCCATAAATGTTTTAACTTGGTCAACTTCCTTTTAGCAATAGAGTCAGAGTCTGCAAAACAACTGAGACTGAGGGACTGGGCTGAGGAACACACTCGTATTGGTTAATTATTAGGTGCTTGGAAGGACCTAATAATAGCATATGGGTTTGGTTGAACCAAACCAACTCCATTCTTACCCGAGCAAACAACTCTTTAACCCTGGTCTTTGAGGAAATGCAAACACTTGAAATCTCTGTTGTATCTTGTCTGCTTGTTAGGATGTGCAAATACACTGGTTTACAGTTTCTGGTGGAAATTATACTCTTCAGTGATACTAAATCGAACCTACTTGGATGAGATGAACTGGAAAACAAATGATAAAAATGCTGGTAGACTAATGTTTTTAAAATATATGATAAAGTGCTATACATAGATTGGTGTATAATTATAAGTAGAAGAAATCCAAAAAGTGAATTGATTCTAATTTGCAGACAGTGTTAAGACATAGAACTGTGATACTCATTCTCTCATTCTCTCTATTTGTTGAAAACTATAGCCAACTGGGACTTTTTATCTAAACTTTCTGAAGTTTCCCACCTTTCTCTTTGACTTGTAGATTAGTGTTACAGATGCAAAATGGTCTAAAGCAGTGGTTCCCAACCTTTTTTGGCTTCTGACCCCATTTTAATATCACAAATTTCTAGCGACCCCAGACATTCAAAACAGAGACTTTTTTTTTTTTTTTTGCTAAAATTGTGTTTTTGATCATGCAATAGTTTGCTATACTATGTTGCAAATAAATGTAAATTTTAGTTGACATTTAGTCTATATAATGTATATTTTTATGGACAGAGGAAGAAAAGCCAGGTTGAGATTACTGCACAAAGTGAGAATTTTATTTTCCTTGGTCAGGATACGTACAGTCAGTCAAACTTGTTTTTTCAAGGCTGCAAATTAATACTGAAAAAAACAATAACTCAAACTATGAATCATGAAAGCGCTGCAGCATCTGAAACCAGCGACAAGGAACATTTGAAAGATAAACAGTACCACAGTGCTTCAGTTTCAGCTTCAGAGTTTGTCATGTCTTTTATATATTGTGATTTTCTCTCAACTCACCATATAATTTTTATTAGTAAGTTTTTATTTTTATCAATTACAAGAAATTTCAGGTGACCACATTTGAATTCCAGGCAACCCCACATGGGGTCTCGACCCCAAGGTTGAAAAACACTGGTCTAAAGTTAGATAAATAAATAGATAGATGTACCTTACTGGGAAATTACAGTATAGCAGCAGTATGACACACATACAATAAAAATAGAGTACCACAGCAAACAGAAAGAAATACAACACAAGAACAAGTACACACTATACATAATAAATTACAAGTATAAAAAGGTGGTATTAAAAGCACCGGAGAAATCAAAGAATATGATCCTTACAGTGCTTCCTCCACCATCCAGGTACTTATGGGCTCGCTACAGCAGGCAGATGACAGTATCATCAACTCCCAAATGGGACTGATAAGCAAACTCCAGAGGGTCTAAAACCGTCTTCACCTGTGGCCTCAACCAGGCTAAGACCAGTCACTCCAGGATCTTCATTACATGAGAGGTGAGAGCTACAGGTCTGTAGTCGACCAGGTCAGATGGAGCTGACTTCTTGGGGACAGGAACCGGGCAGGACGTCTTCCACAACACCGGTACTCTCTCCAGACTCAGGCTCAGGTTGTAGAGGTTTTTCAGGACAGAAGACAGCTGGCTGGCACAGGTCCTCAGTATCCTGGGGGAGATGTCATCTGGACCTCCCTGATGACATCTCAGTGGAGGTGGAGAAGTGGGGGAGGGTGCAGCTGCTGCATGTGAGAGGTTGAAGCATGTGGGACAGTGTGGGTGTGTAGGAGTCAGGGGGTGTTGGGGGGGGGGGGTGACAGAAGGTGAGCTAAACCTGTTGAAAAACCGGTTATTATAACAATACTGCATGCACAGCCTCAACCTGTTGACTGTTCTTCTTTTTCCTTGCACATTTTTTTCCCATTGCACATTTCTAAATTACATGATTATGCACGTTTTTGTACAAAAGTTTTTTACTTTATTTAACCCTTTCATGTATAGTGGTCACTACAGTGGACAGGTATTCTATGGCTGTTCTCTTGTATATTCATGGGTTTGGTTGTTTTAGTTCCATATCAGCCAACACAGTGGACACTTATGCATCATCACATACACTGACATTCATACAATTACTGTAACTTTGCAGTTCTTGATAAGGCAAATTTATTCGTATAGTACAATTCATCCACATGCCTTACAAAAATGGAAAAGAGACAGGTTAAAAACACACAATTACAATTAAAACATAATCAATAAACATGAATAATAATCAATTAAAATAAAGTAAAAGAGAGGAGTGCAGATAGAACACTTACAGTTGTTATATACACCTGATCTGCGGTAACATGTTGAATCTAAATCAAGTGCTAGTTGTCATTAGACTTTAATTAAACATTTTCTTAAAAAGTTTTTTTTTTTTGCATATTATCTCCATGAAGTGAGTAATAACTAGTATTAGAGTATGATCAAATGTGAGAAAACATCAGATTAGCTGCATTTCAAAAAAAATTTATTTCATAGTTTTCACACAGTTTATCACTTTATGATATTGCATTTTAAATACATGTTTCTTTGCTTCAAAAATTGACTAAGGTTTTCATAATTCGTGCATGAAAGGGTTAAACTCTGTTTTAGTTGTAGTTTTTTAGCGGGTGTTGACAATGTTGTACAGAGAGAGCATAGTTGTTTTGGGTTTTTTTTAAGGATTAAAATTCCTTGTATTCTTTTGAAGATACTTGGCGAATAAAGCCGATTCTGATTCTGAAGTGCTTTGCTCTCTCAAGGCTCCCTGCTGTCTGTCTGTCTGTCCCTTCCCTTCATCCCTGTGATTCCCATCATTCCTGTCCACATGTCCCTCACATTGTTCTGCTAGAATCCTTACATGTCCTCTGCATCTCTCTGAGTCCATGCTCCACTCTCCTCAGCTCCTCTCTGTCTCCAGACCTGATAGCCCTCTTATCATTTAAAAGTGCTTTCAGGTCACTGATGATCCATGGCTTATTATTGGGGTAACCGCGCACAGTCCGGGCTGACATGCTAGTATTAGTAGTATTTTCTACTAGCGATGTGACGCTCATGGACGAATCAAATCTTTTGAACGGCTCTTTGAAATGAACGATGGGATCCGAGTCTTTGTAAAGAGCTGTTCATTTTTTATTTTTTTTTTAAGGAAGGAGTGTCCAATTGCCTGTCAATTCACCAACCTACTGTTCTTGTTCTGAGAAATGCACTATAGTTCAGGTATTTAAGTAACTGCAGTGATTAATCACTGTTGTGTTTCATGCAATTTTTTCTGTATGTTTACACACATTTATTGTTCTTGTTTTGAGGAGAATAAAATGTTATTTCATAAGAAAATGTTTTATTTTCTTCTTCATTTTTAGGCTACAGACTAGTCCACATAATGTACCGTGATGGTTTTTGTCAAATTCCAGCATTTGCCTAATGTCACTCCTTATGTCATGTATTTAGCCCACACATTTGAACTAACTATTCTTTTTCATGGTAAGATAATATTTACTGCCGCACCAATTAAACACCTTTAAAATATAACGTCAATCATCACATGTAGCCTATTTAGTCATTAAAACATTGGTGTTTCAAAATAATGCAAAAAAACATAAAAACAAAAAAACATAAAAGAACCAGTCTTTTGAACGGCTCTTTTCAGTGAACGGCTCCTGATTGAACGGCTCCCTTCAAAGAGTCAAAAGTCCCATCACTATAATCTACACTTTTATTTTGAAAAGGAGACTTTTACTTTGATAGGCTTTATCGGATAATCGTAGCTAGCTAGCGGGATCGCCTCATTTTTTTAAGAGTATTATGATTCCTAGCTGCAGTGGTGAAACAAATCGTCTAAGGCCTTGACAGACGTGGTATTCCGGCTCTACGTGTAAATATCGATATTACTAAGAAGCTCATTGTTATTTGACAGGCCGACGTAATGTTAATACACATAGCACGTTACATTAGCTTCTCACAGTTAGCCGGGTTAGCTTAGTTAGCTAGTTTAGCGGCGGCCATTAAAGCTTTTATAAACCGAAACGTGGCCTTGTCGGTCAGATTAAGAATTACAGTCCCCTGATAATGTACCGTGTGGTAAGAAGTACATTGAGGAATAATGTTCTTCCTCTAAACCAAACCGTACAACACTGGTGAAAGGAAACGTAATATACGTAGTCTGTTTTATTCATTTAGAGATGTGGTTGCCTCTGTAGCGTAACCGGTCCCATGGTGTAATGGTTAGCACTCTGGACTTTGAATCCAGCGATCCGAGTTCAAATCTCGGTGGGACCTCATCCTTTTGACTTGTTTCCATTTACAAGATCATATACTTATAGTGTAAGATCAAAATTTGTGAACAGACAATAACAACAGCGACACATACGGTTCCATTTGCTATAATTTATTAGCTTCGTTTTGTTGTCAAATATGACATACACCAATCTTCACTCTCCTCTACTTTAAGAAGTGTAAAATATATTACTTCTTTCACATAAAAATACATTATGAAAAATAAGCATTGTGCTGTGGTCTTAATACTGTCTCAGTTTATAGAAAACACCCAAATACCAAATAAAAAGATATTGTGGAAAAAAAAAAAAAAAAATCAATCACCCAATTGTTCTTGACACAATTTCAGTCTTTGGCCTAAAGCAAGGCTTCATTCTTCAATAAAAGTTTCTAATTATATATTGTAACTACAAATGGAACACATGCGAAAACCAAAAAGGAACAGGACTTGTTGATAGTGACTCTGCCATTATGATTGTAAGGCTTGGTTGTATTTGTATTTCACTTATGATTGCTCATATCCATGCTCCATCATCATTAACATGTATTTATTCTGTTTTAAGGCTTCCTTCTTTTTGACATTTTCACATGTGTAGCATTTTATTAAATCCCTTGTAGGTAGCATTGCAGTACTTAGAACATACTTCTAAAAATATAGATGCACTGGAAAAGAAAATGCAGATTGTTCATAATATGTACAGTATGCAACCAGTTAAAGTAGTCTCTATAATCCAATAATGCAAATACATAATTTCCCTCATTCAATCACTTCTGTCACACTTTTTCATATTGCATCAGTGCAGATATTCTAGTAACATGACCTTTTCTCCAAAACATAGCCCTTACCATCTACTAAATGACTGAAAACTTTCTAGACCACTTTGCCTGTGCTTTTATTAAACACTGAGGTGGAAATACTACAAATAGTGTAATTGTGCTTTGCAGATTGTCACTCAAGCAGTTGTGAAGTTTTTTTTGTGCGTCATGATTAATATTTGATAACATGTCACATAAACAAGGCGACAATAATCTTATGAACAGAAAAACAAAACATTTTTTAATCTCATTTGGCACAATTTTACCAAACTTTAGGTTTATCACCCTCCTCAGTTCTTGTTAGTTTACACATAAACAACAATACCTGATGTAGCACAGAGATATAAGAACATAGATCTCTTATAACAGTCACAAAGCCCTAGCAGGATGTGGTGCCACCAACATAAAGGCAAAAAAACAATATGTTCACACTTAATTAAAAAAAAAAAAAGTCTTTGTTACATTAATATGTCCAAGATTTCCAGCAGTCCAGAGATTAGGTGCTTGTGTATCCTCATCTGCGTAGCTGTGGTCCCAACATGACTTTGTTGATGAAGTTAACAATGGCCACAGCTGGCTGCTCTGGGTCTATTTCTGCAAACAGGTGGCACACGTTCTCTGTAGCACTGCCCGTCCGCCTGGCCACAAACCCAAACATTCTGTAACAAGAAGTTATCAAATGGGAGAGTCAGTACACTAGACGGATATATGCCCACCTATGTTCCCAGGAGTCTGAGTGATGCATATAATAGTTTATAACAGCCATGCAAAGTAGCACATAGTTCCAGTTGGTGAAATCACACAGAATGAAAACACACTGAGAGACAAACTTACTTGCTTGACGTACTATCAGAATTAGTCCACCTGAAGCACGGGTAAACATAGAGACACAGACAAAATGTAGAAAAACATGAAAAACAAGGACTTTGGCAAGCAATATTCACTCACTTCTTAGAGTAAAAAAGCAGACAAGTAACATAACAGAGCTTATATTTAGGAAATATAAGTCAGTGTAAGTGAATGAGGAAAGCAGAAAGCACAAATATTACTGCTTTTACTAGAGATAATATGCTATTATGATAGTATGTCCAAGCACATATATTTTTATTTGTAGGATTTTTTTTTGAATGAGTGTTTTATTGTTATTTCTCAGTGATTCACCTCTGGTCTTGGGGGTCCAGACTGCTGAAGGTAACGCTGTTGATTGGGTAGTGTCTTCTGAAAAATAGCCTGTGTAAACACAACACAACATTAGAGTTACAACAGCAGCAATAGCTTAAAATATATTATCTGTAAAGTTGATCAATAAAAAATTACCTTCTTTTGCTGTCTGTGAGAGTGATGCCCTGAGCAGACACTTTGAAGTGGACGACTGTTGCGACTGGACGTGGGTTCAGTGACATAGTACATTTGGTTGCCTTGGAAACTGCCTCAGGCCCAGTTAATGATTCGGTCTCCACAGAGTTCAGGTAGAGCACGTTACAAGCTTTTTCATGAAAGAGTAGACACATATTCGAAAATAAATATGCATACACTCTTTTCAGAAATGGTAGAATAGAATGAGAAATATGAGGCTTGAGCAATCCCTGCTGGTCAAATGTAAGAACTGCAAACATATTGTACAACATGATGTTAGAGTTATTTATACAAGTGAGTCTGTGTGTGTGGACAACCTGCTCCTTGTTTGAGGAGGTCAGCTGCTGTGCTTGTGCTGGTTGCACTTTGTATCTCCTGAAGCTCTCCAACCAGATCTGAAAGAATCAGTGTTCAGTTAAATAACAATCAAAACTCATAATAAGTACATTTAACACACAGAGAACTGAGCATAACTGAGAAAAAATACATAAACAAGTGGTGCCAGGCACAACAAACCTTTGCATTTAGGCTATTGTACCTTATTTTGGCATCACTCCTGCTGATGTCATCATGTCTATGCGTATCAGCGTGTCAGCATATCAATTGCCTCTATATATGTGTCAAGTTTGAAGTAAATTGAAACAAAATTGATGTTTTTATAGACATTTGAAATTTCACCCATTACAAGAAAATGGAAGAAAAAAAAGATTGAAAAAATTCATACTTTTTTTTTTACTTTGACCAACTTTTCCCAAAATGTGGCCACACTTATTCTGGGTCATTGGCTACCTTTAAACTCAATTTTGTATGAATTCAACCAATAATTTTGCTGTTACAGACATGTGAAATTTCACCCATTATAAGTAAATTGGAAAAAAAGATTTTAAAAACACAGATTAAATTTGAACTTTGACCTGCTTTTCCAAAATGTAATGACATCTATTCTGGGTCACCTGCAATCTATAAACCAAATGTGGTATGACTTCAACCAATCAATCAACCACAGAAAAATGCAGAAACAAACAAACCAAACCAAAAACAATACCCCTCGCCTCCCCTTCGGAGTAATTATTATGAAACAATTATCGTACTACCTTTCTCTGGAATACGAAGTGCACATGGTAAAGAAATGGGAGTGATTGAATGCTGAAACACCAGGGCAGATAAACTTCCTACCAGAGGAGAAAAGACATAAAACAGACAATGGCACACAACGTTATTGTTAGTTTTACATGTCAGAGTCATCAGTATCAGCATCTCATACATAACTGAATGTGGGAAACATATTGCAGCGGTTGTTTCTTCCACATAACTGACCGAAGTAGGACTCATTCTGACAGCCCTTGATCTTCACTCCCCGAGGCCCAGTTTCTATGAGGAAGTGTCTCACCAGCTGTTCCAGTGGATCCCCTGGGAGAGAGGAGATGACGGTGAGATGATAAGCAGTGAGGATGAAACGTGTTCTTCTAGACCGTTCTACAATCATGATGCAAAAACAAAGATGTCCTTATAACTGTAGTTTTATGATGACTGGGCCTCATTTTTTTCAGAAACTAACAAAATGCAGAAATACAAAAAAACTAGAAAGAATTCAATTATTATATTCTAAAAATGGATTTCTCTTGCATTAAAGCAAAGATACATTCATCAAAACATACAAAGGAAAATGTTACTTGCATCTCAAAATTGTTTCCAGTATTAGAGCTGTTCTTATAAATTATAGTAATGTAAGATTTAATTAAGTTCAACTTTTTCTTAATTGAAACCAGCTTTAAATAGCAAAATATATTTGCTAAAAGTTGTTGTTGAAGAGAAACAGCTCTGGAGTCATTTTCATGAGACATTTATTTTTCAGTTGTGGCTGTGATGTTGAGGCCAAAATCCATCTCTTGTTATTACTGAGTAACATTCCAAGTTTAGAAAAAAAGCAAGAGTAAAGTGATCCTATTTGTGCCAAGAAAATCCTCTGCCAGCTCTGTGACATTAACATAAACCTCTTAATGGGTACCTTTGTTCCCAGTGACGTTGGCGTTTGGAGGTGGGGTGGCCACCTTGAGGGCAAGGCCGTAAGCCCCCTGGAAAGAGTTACTGTCTCTGATGAGGAAAGAGCCCGGCTCCTTGTCCTTCAGCACAGCTATGGCTAAAGTAGAGAAGACACATTATGAGGAGGAGTGTAGTGGGAAAGAACAAATACCAGTGTCGCTTTGTTACAAGTCCATCCAGTTGGAACTCTACATTGAGGATTTAAAGATCAGTCATGAAGGCGAGTAAATACATACAATAAAGTGATGCAATTAAATAATTTTAATAATTAAAAAAAAGATAAACTGTAAATTCATTCAATTCCATTTTTTTGTGCTTAATTCAAGATTTTTTTTGCTTAATTCAAGCAAAAAAAAAAAAAAAATCTGCCAGTGGAACAAGTGAAAATTACCTTGGTAAGATTTTTTGAAATAAGACTTTGAAGATCTATTGTCTAAAAATAAGTTCTTACATCTCACTGAAAAGTTACTCTTTGGGTGATTATGTCTTATTTTAAATGTGATGAGATATTTGGACTAGAAATGAGAAAAAATACACTTGGTAAGATTTAGATTTTTGCAGTGAAGCATATTCAAGGATTTCAAGCATCCATACAAACCCTGAGCTGGTAACTTGATCTTCTACCAAAGTAAATTCTTGGTAGGGTACCTGTACTTCTGCTCAAAATTGACTTTCCAGTGCTTTATACAAAATAAGTGTGTCTTTTTGATCGTTTTGGTGAAGATGAGACACAAACATGGATTACCTTGGTCTCTAGAGATGCCTGGTTTGTACCAGAACTTGGAGCTGTCTTGGACAAACTTTGCATTGACTCTAATGTCTGCCTCCTCTTTCCCACTGGACTGTGTAGACCCCCGTCTCTGCTCTCCCACAGAGGGGGAGAAACTAACATGGTGCGTGGGAGAAGGAGCAGAGGACACCCGGAGAACATGGCTGTGTCCGTTCAGGCATCCTGGCGTGGCTGAAAGACGCTTCTTCTCAGGCAACGGCGGCTGAATGGGGGGGATGGTGACAGCGGTGTACCCAGTATACGGCACATGGGGGACGTTTAGTAATGGGTAGTAATAGGATGCTAAGGGGAAAGTAGGCGTGTGGTATCCATCAGGTACAGGAGATGGTGGTTTTGTGTCGGCTGAGCTGTCTCTGTCCGGTGTCAGCCTCTGTCCTGCTGCATCTGTAAGTGAAGGGGAGCGCTGGGGGGAGGACTGCAGCTCTGGAGATCCGATAGGAGAGTTTGGGGAGGATGGTGTTGAAGTGGGACTGGCAGAAGGGTTCATGGATACAGCTCTACTGCTATCAGATGGCGTCTCAACATGAAGGCTGGTGCCATTCAGTTGTACTTGCACCGGGGTGATGATGATAGAAGTTTGACTTGAAGCCTGATCAGGTCCTTCTGCACCTCCTGTGACCTGGGCGGCTTTGGACTTACACTCAGAGCTCTGGGACTGCTCAGCTCGTGACTGTGTGGAGTTTATAGAGATGCTGGAACTTGTGTGTGTTTCTGATGGAACTGGTGTGACGGTTTTATTATCGTTAGTGATGGACTCCATTTGAGTAGTGATGTCTTGGCTCTGAGGAGTGCTGTCACGGGTTGCACTGAGGAAGAAAACATAAAACAGAAAGAAGATAATGAGCTCATTTATGTGCATGTAAATTTTATTTTCAGCACAAGGCCATATCAAATGAGCGTTTCAATATTCTTGTTATGTTGTATGTTCTGTATATGTGTGTGGAATTGTTAAAGTTAACAATTAATTGTTGAAAACTAATCAGACTGGGTGTTTGACTGTTAAAACATGTTAAAATGGAGATCATTAATACAGGAAGAGTACTAGTTTTGGAATTTCAGGACAAATCAGTCAAAGTTTGGTCTAAGTATCATTTATTAAACTTTTGCAAATGGTTCAGCTCAGTATAGAGTTGAACAGACTCTGCAGGGGATTGACAAAGAAGAAGTGAACCCAGATAAATTACATAATACAAGTTCCATACAAATGACATAATACAATATAATAATACCCACATAATACAAGGGTCACTGTAGACAAAAGACAGGGTATGTTTCAGTACAGACGTCCTTTGGTCAGGGAGGATCTACTCCCTGATATAAAATACTACCAACTGTGTCAGCTTAACCTTTTTCAGTTTAGAAACCATTCCATTAAAGACTTGATGGTCATCAGTATTAATTCATCCAAATTCAATATATCTTCAGATACAAAGTTCAGGCTCTGGCTAAGTATCACAAACTGTGATTTAAAATGTTATATGACTTTATGTGAGTGCTCCTTCACATACAGTCATGAATAAGGGTCATCCTTGGTTCAGATGTAGTTCTGGAGTATTTTAGTAATAATGGATTAACTGATATGGTCTATATAATTCATGCACTTATAGAACTAAAAAAATAAATTCCTAACTTTCCCTGCATATTTCAATTTTCTTCATAGGATCATCGTTTCTGTTCCTGTATCTTACAGTGTGAACTGTTGTACATCAGGGTTATAAGAAATAAAAGCCTAAAGTGTAACATTGAAGTGTTAATTCTTTAATTCCATTTCAATAAATAATTGTAAATGTTTTTAAAAGTCTCTGCATCTTTTGTGCCTCCTAAAGGTACAAAACTGCATGTCACTTGAGCTGCACCTCATTAAGAAACAATTCTGTGCCTTCACAATGGGTACATTTTTGTATTAGCGCATAAAGATACATTTTTGTCCCTAGGAGTGCAGATATCTTCTTTGACATACACACTGCAAATGATTTGGTTCTTACCATGATATAAAAAAAACCCTTAGATTTAGAAGTGTTAGATAATTTATCTTGTTTTAAGAGTTAATTTCTTATTTTAAGTGTTCATACATCTGTAGACATGCCTATTTCGAGATTAAAAAATCTTAATTCAAGAAATCTTGTCAAGTGAAATTAACTTGCTGCATAGACTGATATTTCACTTGTTTTGAGTACCCTTTTCCTCAGATTAAGAGTTTATATCTTGTTTTTAAACACCCCCTTTTTGCAGTGCACTACAATGATGTGCTGCAAGAAGGTATAAAGGTGCACCCATACTCAAAGGTGCAGTGCTCGTAGGCTGCTTGTGTGCAGCCCAGAGAAAAAGCATTCATACCTTTTTATAGCCTTTTATTTATCTTGTATTTTTTTATTTTGTGGTATGTTTTGCACTTGTGTGAAGATGACCTACCTGTCCTCAGTATGTGTTGGGCTGCTGCTGCCAATGAGTGTGTAGTCATGATCAGAGTCCAGTCCAGGGGTGCTCGACTGGCCATTTGAGTCTGATTTACCCTCTGAACCCTGGGATATATTATCCTCCACATCAGCCCTGGCCTTTTCCACTTTGACAGGAGACAAATAAAACATGTTCAGATTAACCAACACATGAGGAAAAGGCTGTAAGTGATGCATAACAATCTGACTCCACTTTATGTATTCACCTTTCTGATGCTCAGTGCACTGCTGGTCTCTGGATCTGGAGGGGGTGTCGGGCAGCCTGCCTCTCCCAGGAGAGGGGCTACTTCCAGGCAGGGGAGAGGCCGATCCAGAATGATATCCTGAGGCGTAACCCCGGCTCTCGTGGCTCTCAGCTGGAGACGACTGATAAGGTGAGCATGGACAGGAGTGGTGGGGCTGTGGAGGCGTGTGATAGCCACTGCTGGCGCCGTCCCGAACATCCATCAGGGACTGAGGGCTGGGGTAGCTCTGGTGAGGTATGAATGCAAATCTACGCTGATCCGGGGTTGGACTCTGATTCATGGGGGGGTGGCAGGTGTGAAATGCTGGCATGGCTGATTTGCACTGCCAGAACTCTGCCTCCCTTGCCACCTCCCATGGATTTTCAGTTTCCCATACAGGGGGCACCTCTCTTGTTCGCTGCATTGATGCTCCTTGGGACCACTGTGGGTTTTCTGATTGGTCTGGGTGTAATGGGTGGAATGTTCTGATGGGGGCTGATTGGTGCTCCCGCCTGCTGGAGCAGTCCCGACAGGGGCAACCAGAGGACGGAGTTGGAGAGCCAAAAAACATTTCTCTGTATGGGCTGGAGGGCAGCGATTGGTGCGACAGATGAGCGGATGGGCCGTGACTGGAAAAATGGAAGAGGTGACAGTCTTGACCGGGGCAAAGTCTGTTTGAGGCTGGGAGTGTGTGGCTGTGTGGGTGGGTATGTTCAGGGGTGGAAAACGGGTAGCAGGGTCTGTGGAGACATGGTGGTGGAGGCGGGGGTGGACGTTCCCATGGTAACTCTGGTAAAGGATGGGCGCTGTGGCGATGGCAGAGCTCCATATGAGTTGAAGGTGGTGGAGGAGACACAGATTTTGACGGTAAAGCAGGGAGAGTTTGACTTTTTGGGTGATTCTTAATGCTGTTGCATCGACCGAGACAGTGACTGTTAGGAAGGCAAGGTTCCCTCTCTCTTTCCCATCCCATAGTTCCACACTTTGGCTGATTACAACATGGATGCTCTCTCCTTGAACCTGGGCTTGACAGATCTCCATCATCTAGAATAGCCGTCTCTCTATCCCTTTCTTTTCCTTTTGTTTTCTCTTTTGCTCCATCCTTTTCACCTGGCCTTCTCGGTGAAGAGTCTTTGTCGTTTCCTTCAGGGTGATTCACCGAGGGTTCCTCCTGATGATCAGAGGGGGCTGAGGAGTGTCTGGAGTCGGAGGTGGACGTAGGAGACTGGGGATGACTGGGAGTTTGGGGTTTCACTGTGGGGCTGCTGGAAAGGCATCCGTTAGGTGATGCTGCTGAGGCAGTCGAGCCTGGACCACGTCGCTTCCTCACCTGGGCATACAGACTTCCATCCAGAGGGCCCCTTGTGTGAGAGATATCTAGTAATAATGTAAAAAATCAGCAGTTTAATATTTGATTTTCTCCACTAAATGTCAAATTAGGGTATCACTGATATTGACAGACAGGTAACATGTGTCTGTGTGTGAATATTTCTTACTTTCCAGGCTGTCCTGATGGTGAAGGTTGAAATTCTCATAAGAATCCCATCTAACCACCGGGTCTGAAGTGTTGTAGTCCACTTTAATAGAGGCATCATTTTTGCGGTATTCTCGACCTTTCAAAGCAGACATCATTACATCACATGCACGAACATAATGAAAGGCAAATATTAGGCACATAAAATGCACCAAAAGATGCAGACAGACTCAGATAATCACCTTTCATTTTTTCTGGTCCGCTGGAGAAGATGAATTCAACTGTAGCATCAGGAGGGAACCTGTCATCTACAAAAAAAAAAGATGAATATAAAGACAGAGACTAAAATATCCAAACATGATAAAAGCATTCACAGAAATTAAAAAAGAAAAAAAAATGTCATAGTTGAAAAAAATAAAGATGTGCTTTCATTTTTTTTTTTTTTTTTGTCATAGAAATAAATAGGACCGTAAGACAGAAAATGGCTTTAGTAAAACAGAACAAAGACTTAAAAGAAATGTACCATCTAAAAAGGGCTTTCGTTTAAGAGCATGGGCATCATTATTTATACATTGTATGTATGCGTCAGAGTGTAGCACTTAGACCACACTCGGCTGTCATGAGGCTGCTGCTTACTGAGCCATGTACAAGTATTCCTTTTTCATTCAAATTAAGAAAGTCTTGAATTATACAGCCAAGTAAACACATTCAAGTGCACAGCAAAAAATTACAGCTCACGCTTCCCCATTTGTTTATGCGTTGACTATATTTTTAAATGTAAATTAACACTTTTTTTTTTGTCTGAACACCTACACTTTAGAGATATAAAACTTAAGTTTCCGTTTATAGTACAATACCACAATTTTTTTTTTTGTATTTTGAGAAGTTTCAAAGAAAAGATTGTGCTTGTTTTTCCACCTGTGCAGGCCAGGTCCAGTTCGGTCTTGCCAAACCACAGTTGAGCCCCGTGAACAGTACAGGTATGAAACTGGACTCTGAAAACCACCTCTCTCTCTGCTACCAGGGTCCGTCTATGAAAGCACTTCACCTACCGAGAAGAATACAAGCAGTTAAAAGACATATTCAAATACAAATTTTGCATTAGCATTTTTTCAGATTCAACTTCCTCTTTGAGCGTAGCAAAAAGTGAAACTCCTTCTTATAATCGTTTGTTTCGTTGGATCACAGTTTCGGTTCGTGTTGCTACTGTGGCAACTGCATACACTCTGAGATAAATAAAGTATTTTCTTGTATGTCAAGGTTACTGAGGGCTTTTAGTGTTTTTTATCTCCTATGGATACTGTATGTGCACAAGAAAATATTGCAATTACTGTAACTATGCATGTTCACATTCTTGAGAAACTAATTGGCTTCAGTTGTTTAAAAATAATCGAGCATCAAGTTAGAGAAGAACATCTATCGGTCAAATCGGTGCTTTGCAGTTATTAGTGATTTATTTGATCTATGGATGTGGTTAAGATTTTGCATTAAATTATGGTTCTGAATTAGTGACAGACCACAACGAACGGTTTCTCACCATAATGTCCCCTTTTAATAGTAGTGCTGGCTCCATCGTCACACACAGTTTCCTTGCCCTGGAGCTCTGGGGATCACTGGACACACACACACACACACACACACACACACACACACACACATACACGTTATAAAAAGGGAGCTTAAAACATACATAAATCCAGTCAAAACATGTCACACTTGGGTAAAACAGTGCAAAACAACTTTAACTTTAACATAAGCACAGGCCAGCTAACAGCTAAACACAGACAGTGGCCTTGTATACACAACATCTGTCAGAGGGAAGAGCAAACATCTGTCTGCAGGAGGTGAAACACAGCAGTACAACTGGACAACTGACCATGTACTTACTAGACACCCGAAGTGTAGACCAGCTGTAACGACTGGTAGATCTTTAAGAAAGGATAGAAACCTGCCAAAATAAAAGGAAATCGAGGGAAAACACAATAAAAAAAAAAGGCTCGAGTAAACAAATTTGCAGACAAAAGCCCTATTGTTTTCAGAAAATCAGAAATGTTACATGAATTTGTGTAAAACTGACCTCCTCCAGTTTGGAAGTTTGGTAGTGACGGAATGAGGATTTGATGGAGGAACAGAGGACTGCTGTTCATTTTGATGGTACCTGACAGCAGACCACCAAAGTAGTAGACATACCTGAAGGTGAGGAAAGTGATGAATTACTGTGACCAGAGCAGGCAGCAAATGACACGCTGACAACACCGTGACACGAAAAGATGTATGAGAGAGGAGGAGGTGTTCGTGGACTCATGCACATCACACCTGTTTTGAGACGGCTGTAGGGACGAGGAGACTTTGTCCTCACAAAACTTCCTCATGGCCAGGGTGGTGAGAGCCTGGTCTGCTCTGTGGACATAGAAGGGCATTAATAACTGCTTCAGTGTAGATTAGAAAGTTATACTTTGCCTTTTGGGGGTAATGGAGTGGAGCACAGCAAATAACTTCTGTCAGCATGTACATCTGTTATCTTTAATGGTGCATACAGGCATTTATTTATTTTTCTCAGCTTTTTGTTTGATGAAAAAAAAAAAAAAACACACAAAGGAACACAACAATCGATCACTTTCTCCTAGGTTGGAATACAACACAAACTTTACTTTCATATTGATATTCGATTAAAATAGTTGCACTTACCCAGCTGATATCTTGCTGTAGTGCATGTAGGCTGCCACAATCACCCCTGTTTTTCCTTTGTTTCCCTGTTAGAAAACACACACTGATGTGAGTTCTACTGTTTAATGGTATGTTTGAGGATGTCGTTCGCAGACGTGCATTCAGGTTACGCTTACCTTACAGTGGAGAACTACTACATTTTGGGGGTCAGAGGTCAGCCAGGTCTCCATGGCTTTACATACAGCGCAAATCCTGTCCAGGGGTGGGGCGTGAACATCAGGCCAGCCATAGTCCTGCACCTAAACCGCATAACAGAGTAGTGGTTTTACACTATGGGGGGTTTGACTCGGTTAGCCTTACCTTCATTCACAAATATACAAAAATGGCAGAAAACTAATGCATGCATTGCAGTAATGTCTCAGTAATAGAATAGAACAGAATAGAATAGAATAGAATAGAATAGATCTTTATTGTCACTGTCTAAGGAACAATGAAAATCAATTTAGCAGCTCTGTTCCATTTAGCAGCAAAAAGGGCCGTGTGAAAATATCACAAAATACTATAGAGCAAGTGGTACCAGGCGCAACAAACCCCGCCCCTCGTACGTATTGTAGCTTATTTTGGCATCGATCCAGCTGATGTCATCATGTCTATGTGTGTGCTGATGTCAGCATATCATTTCCCTCTATATATGTGCACAAGTTTGAAGTAAAGTGAAAAAAAATGATATTTTTATAGACATGAAATTTCGCTTATTATAAGTAAATGGGAAAAGAAAAAAGATTTTAAAAATTCCTAAAAAATGTGAACTTTGATCTACTTTTCCCAAAATGCAATGGCATCTATTCTGGGTCACTGGCAATTTATAAACCTAATTTGATATGAATTCAACCCATAGTTTTGCTGCTGCAGACATTTTAAATTTCACCCATTATAAGCAAATAGGGAAAAAATTATTTTAAAAATTCATAAAAAATTTTAACTTTGACCTACTGTTCCCAAAATGTAATCAGATCTATTCTGGGTCACTGGCAATCTATAAACCTAATCTGGTATGAATTCAACCAGTAGTTTTGCTGCTAGAGTGTTAACATCAAGCAAAGAAACAAAAACAAACAAACAAACTGAACCAAAAACAATACCCCTTGCCTCCCCTTCGGGGGGTGGGGTAAAAATGTAGGCATGTGCAAAAAGCTCCAGTATAAAATATTAAATACACAAATGCTACTAAAGGTCTACTACAACTACTGAAATATACAAAAGCTAACTCTATGATGAGAAATATGTACAACAAATAAGTATATATACAGGTAATATAGGATATATAGAAGGTAAGATTAAATAACGTTAGTACTGAATAATCTGTCAGATGTAAATACTTTTACCTTTGGGTTTAGTCTGGTGATGTCATGCCTCTTCTCTGATAAGTTCAGCAGCTGTAAAGAGAACACAACTCATATGTTTCTTCTCATATAAACTATTCGAACTCCACAAAGTTCTGTTCGATCAGTCATTTAGAAAACAACAGAGTTAATCTGCCTCATGTTTTCAGTTTTTATGACCAACCAGAAACTTGTCTTGGTGCTTTGATTTCAGCATGGATGCCACTTCCTGCAGGTTTCTGCGGTACTGCTGTTCCTCCAGCTCTGGCGGGAAGAAGACGGAGATGATCCTCTCCGTAATGTACGTCAGGTCAAAGTCATAGTGGTGCTCCATCACATGCTCCATCACTTTTTCCACACTTTTACTCCTGGACATTCGGAGAGGCCAATGTTTTAGTTTAGCCAAAACAACCATTAAGCAATTAAGATCAAGTCAAAGTTTAAACCCTTAATGCTCATTTTACTAAAGTGAACATATCAGATATCATTGTCTTAAGTCTGGATGTGTAATTTGGGCTTTGTGGTACCTTGGTAAGGAGCCTCTCTTCTTCTGTGATGTAGATTTAGTGGAGCTGTGCTAAAGAGAGAAAGGCAACTGAATGATTTGTGTGTTACATAATAAAGTATTTACCTGATTTTTAACAGATACATGTATAAACTTACCAGTTCGGGTGCTGAGGTGCAGATGGGAGTTACCTGAAAGACAGAATGAGAACAGTGTGGGTCAGTACAACATAATTACTGTATACACACACACACACACACACACACACACACACACACACACACACACAAATGTATAACACAAACGCTAGGAATGAAGCAGCATCAGCCAAGTCATGTGTTTGGTTTTAATGCTCTTGGTACTGGCCCAAGAGCACAGATGAAGGGATGGAAAGATGGACGGATGAAGAGGAAGGAAAGCTGATGAGGAGGACGACAAGATTCCTTCTCACTCTCCTTCTGTCATCTGCAGCAGCTGGTTTGAAGAGGAGGCCGTCACTGCAGATTTAACCGTTCCACTTGACGGGATAGTGACGCATGATGTCAAACACACACACACATAGTAATACAGACATATACTTAAACAGACAAACCTCAACAAGCATGTAAATGCATTCATGTCTGCAGAAATGTAAAGAGCGATGTGAGGACTTTGTTTTTCTATTTCACGCTCTCTGGTATTTATTGCGCTGACCGTGCAGCTGCATCAACAGAAGTGCTCAGAAAAACAAGAGGTACTCAATAAAAATGATTGATTGTGTATTATTGCCTCGTAAAAAAAAAAAAAAAATGTAGGAGAGGAGAGAGATGGATGAAGTTTACCCTCTACATGTGGTGTGCAGTGTTTTTACTCCACTGGTGAGCCAAAACCAACTTGCCAAAACCACAATTGCACATATGCACATAGAGAAAGACAGAGAAGGAAGCTGAGGTAATTGAAACGGGCCTTTTCTGGTCTGGATTTTTTCTTATGAGAAATACAGTTGACTCTGGAGTGATAACCCTGGAAAGACAGAGTATGTTCTTCTAAACAGAGGGCATCATCAGACAGAATCTCCAAATATTTTAAAATATAGATGTCACTTTATTTCCACTGGTAAACTGTCGTTTCTTCTCTTGTTACTGTATACATGCACCACTATGGAACTAAATTTGTATCATCAGATTTTGAATCATAAAAGCCATTGAATTTCTAGCACTGATTTTTTTTGTTCTGAAATTAAGTATCTGCATTTTTTTTTGCACTGAAGTTAAGTATCTGAAGTTTTTGTCTCTGAATTTAACTATGTTCATAAATTTATAATTAAAAAAAAATTCAGATACTTAATTTCAGAAGGGCTAGAAATTCAGTGGCTTTCATAATTCAAAATCTGATGAGACAGATTTACTTCCATGCACCACCACCTTAAGCTGTAACTGCTGTTGTATACTGTACAATATTGTACATATTCAGAGGTTTATTTTATTATATTTTAGTGGATTTTATGGTAGTTTTTATTTTATTCTATTTAGCTTTTACACATTTATTTAACTAATATTTGATCTTATTTTCATGCTGTAAACACCAAGACCTGGGTAACTATATTCCATTCTATCATTACTGACTGAATAATAATAAAAGCTGAGTCTGAAGTCATATGAAGTTTTAAAAATAAACCAAAAAACACGTCACTAGCCCCACTGGAGCAAAAGTATGTGAGCACAACTTTGATGGTGAACCCTGACAGGTGATACTACGTCAACTTCTAACCTTTGAACTAGTCAGAAGAGTGAGTGACAGCTGAGATGCTCTGTGGCTGAGGGTTGGTCAGTGTTGACAGTTGTCATGCAGCAGGTTAACAAGTCAAATACCTGACAAGTACAATGATCAACAACCTCCGACAACCCGAGGAAAGACACAGCAACCCTACAGAAATGGATTTTTATGCAAAACATTTTAACGCACAAAATTTTTATCTTTTTAATAGTAACAATGCAGGTAACATCACTCAGGAGGTCTACAGGCACCACTAATCTGCAACCCCAGGACTAGGTTTGATCTTCACTGTTATTATTAGGTTGGTTTTAATCCATATTTTCCTCATATAAGACCAACGTGAAAATAACATTAATTAAACGCAAATGGAAGCAATCTCATTAAACATCCAATGCAATTTTAAGAAAGACTTTGGTCAGCACATGACAACAATAGTGTTTTTAGTTGCCATGGACCCAGCAGAACCACTGCATTTCTTTTCCGTGTATCATCTCATGTTGGCAAATAAGGAACATGAGCTTTCATCATCTTGGCGCCTCCAGGTTGCATAGCAACATTAGGGGATTTTTATGCAATTATTGCTATTATCAACTGAATTATTCCCCTTCCCACTATCATTTAAATGTTCATGTGTTGTTGATATTTTATTTCCAGGGAAGGGTTGCATTGCATCTGAATCTTTCCATTTGACTTAGTTTAGGCCTTTTGTGTTGCATTTTGTGCTTTTCTCTATTTCATGCCATAATCCTGCAAGATTTATTTTTGTTTTTAATTTCATGTCATGCATGTAATCTGCATTGCTCTAAATGAAGATGAAAATGTCATTCCGAAGAGGGAACAGAGGAAGACTGACAGAAAGTTTAAGAGAGTGTGATGAGGGAAACCAGACATGTGATCCAGGGAAGTATGAGTAAAAGGAAGCAAAAAGGACACGGTGTAATTGGTTGCTGCATGGCAGTGGAAAGTCAACAAATGGTGCTGCTGCAAGACTGACAGCATAATGTAACTTTGTCATTATATTTTATAGAATTCTTGAACAAACTGACAACCAAGTGTCAGAAAAGTGCTATTATTTGTCAAGAATTTGAGTGAGTTTTGGACTTGAATGTTGATGTTTTGTCGACTCTTTCCGCATTCCAACACATCCTGATGCATTATGTTTACTTTCCAGTGTGTAAATGCACAAGAACAGATCATAAACATGTTATGAAACCTGCAGTCGGAAATGAACAAGCACAGAGGTTCAGCCATATAGGAGAACGCTTCTCTTAATAAGTTTAATAACGGTAGTTAAGTGGATAAAGTGGTCGGCTCCAGGAAGGAACAGTAGGAGACAGAGACAACACACAACAGAAGACTAGTATGGGATGAACCTAGAGGCATAGAGCACAGACATAAAGCAAAAAGGCACAGGAGGAAGACACCAGAGTCAACAGGAAGCAATTTGCAACAGGATGTCAGTGCTGGTCAACCTGGGTTCACACACACACACACACACACACACACACACACACACACACACACACACACACATACAGACATGCAGAGTGTGTACACGTGTCTTCAGTTGCTCTGCAAGCCGCAGGGACTTCATTAATGCATGTGGACTGTAAGCTGGAGCCACTGGGAACCGAGCCATCTGGTTCAGTTTGTCTTGTTCATCAGCTAGCATTTAGTGAGGTGCCAATGACAGCACTCGACCCCCCCCCCCCCCAGGGACCAACTGACTGGCTGTTTGGATTGGACAGCAAGCCTGGACTGGAGGTTGTTTAGTTGTACTGTTTAACATGTTCAGCATGTTTTATTCATCATGATATAAGGAAATTAACCCATAAAGACCCAGTGCTACTTTTGTAGTAGTTCCCAAATGATTTTTTTTCTCCATATTTAACCTTTTTTAAGTTATTTATCACCATTTATTGTAATATTATCTTCTTTATTTTGCATTTTTTTCCACAGAAAATCAGGTATTTTACTACATTTAATTTTCTGATCATATAGATGTCCCTAAAAGCTCAGAGTAAAGTTGAGGGTTAATATATCAGAAAAAGTGAAAACTGAAGAAAAAAAAAAAATTCAGCAAGGATATAATTGACTGAACATAAACCAAGTGTCTCCATCCACTGTCACTGATCCAACTCCATGGGTTTTACTAGTGAATCAATGTTGTAGAAGATGACGGTGTTTCCTTGTTCACTACGGAGCCTCTGAACGTCCAAATGGGTCATATCTGATGACCATATAAAAAGGACAAACTGTATTTGACCTCAATTATTTACATATATTGATAGGATTAGTGGATCAACAGATATTAAACACTTCAGATCAGTAGATGCTTTTGGTCACCAGTGACTGTTTGGGTCTTCATAAGTTAAACTGAAAGAACTGGTCTCTTTAAATACATTTAAAGTTATTTAAATGATTGGGAAAAGGATGAATCTGGATGTAGATGGTTTTCTAATTTATTGAATCAGATTCTGCTTTGGGATGCTTTTTAAGGAATATTGTTGTATAGTTTTAGTACGTTTTAAAATAATGGTGGTGCTTTGTATGTATGTTCTTATTTTAGTGTTTTATGTGTGGTTTTAGAACTGAGTTTTATTACATTTTATGTATATTTCTAGTGTGGATGTATGGCTGTGATTTCTATTTTGTGTAACTTCCGCTGCTGCTGTCTTGGCCAGGATACTCTTGAAAAAGAGATTCTCTAATTGCAATGAGCTTTTTCCTGGTTAAATAAAGGTATAATAATAATAAAAAATAATAATTAAAAGGATCTACTGTTTTATATAATTTAAAATGCAATATATTTGCATTTTGGTTTGTTGGTCTGACAAATCAAGACACATTTTGCCAGTCTTGCCATTTTAATCATGTGATTAGTAGAAAAAAATAATCACAAGTGACAATAATCCTAAGCGGCAGTCCTGCATTAGGCTTCCACCACTGCAGATCTTCCTTAAGAGAAGCTGTGGCACTGATTTTAGAACTTTTTCCCTGCCACATCTTGCTTCATCACTCCTATTCCAGGGAGAGGAAATCCAACACAGAGATCTGCCAGCACAGCTCAGTCAGTGATGGGAAGCAGGAGATAAATGTGAGCGTCTGAGACACAGGCATGGGTATGCCATCCAGAAGGAACATGTTTCATTCTGACAGTCAACGCAGAGCTGACATCACACTCAGCAGAGGGAGAAGTGAGTAAGCTTTCCATTTTGAAGCTGGAAAAGAAAACTAACCACGGCTTATTCCAAGTTCCATATCCTCACCAAAAGACACTAATGCCCAAAGTCCAATGAAAGCTATAATAAAATCAAAGGTGTTTTTTTTTCACCTAGAGGTCATAGTAGGCATCACATAAACTTATCCATTTTCTTTCATCCCTCATCTCTCTATTTCCTACCAGAATGCAAGAAACATTCTGTCTCATCCCCTACACTCAATTCTTTTACTACCTAACCCAGTGTTTCCCTCAACTCCCATAGGCCTCAGCACCTGGGGATATGATGACGATGACAATGATCTGTGCTGTGAGGCACAACTATGCTCTACCCCATGAGTAAACAACGTCAGAAAACAAAGGACATCTCGATAAGCAGCTCATATGGCTGGGGCAAGTTGGTAATTGGTCTGCAGAAGAAAGGATTAAGAGGAAGCAAGAAAGAGGCCTCGGTGCAGGAAGCAAAGTGTCCAGGGAGTAAAATCGTCCACAGACCTTGATAAAAAAAAAAAAAAAAAAAATACAGAGAAGACAGAGAAGACAGGAAAGAGAGCTTGAGGGAATAAAAGAGGAAAGCAGCAGATAGAAAGTGAGAGCACTGGACGGGAGAGAGATGTCAACAGCTGAACATGCCTCCTGACCATTGATAGAGAGCAGAGAGATTTCACAGAGCTATTTTGATGGAGCTCCTTATTTTAGATCATAAGGCCCTCACAACATTTAAAGGCTCATTTGGTCTATTTGTCCATCAGTCATCTCTCAAATCCACTTGCCTTTCCTGTAGCGCCAGTGACATTTTCAGGAGATCTAGCAATTGATCTGCGTTTTTTATGTCATGACACTGCATTGCATCAACAAAACAGCCTAGATTTGCACTTGAACTTGGATTTTAATAGCGTATAAAAACACACAAGGCCAAGTTATACTCTAATATAATCCTACTTGTCTGCTCCATGTCCAAAAATGACAGATAAAAGTCGTAAAAGTCCCATCCAAGCTTACAGTACCCTCGACTGATTTTTATGGACTTGCTAAAAATAGAAGCCATATAATTCCTGGAATATTAAACAAGAGTTGATTCGTGCTATCATCTGGCATATGCTCCCAGGAAATGAAAATCAGCAGGCAAATATAAACACTATGTGCATGCATCTGTGCATCTAAGTAGAGTGCCCCTTGGGGTACTTTATTATTGATAACTCACGAAAGGCAGTGAAATTAAATTAACAATGATTATTTGTACACAGTGCATAAAAGCTATAAATAGAAGCTACAACAATTACTCAACGTTTCAATCAGAGTACATCTTCATTTTCTCTCCAATCCATCTTGACTCCATCCCATTTAATTTTCTGTATCTGGTCTCTGAGGTGTCTTTTTCTCCTCATTGATTTACAGGGGAACTAAAACAAACAGGATGTACACCTGTGATGTGATTCAAGCAACAGTAAAAGCTGACAACATGCTGCGTTTTGCTACACTGGGCATGACATAATTGAAGCAAAGCCACAGATAATTTGTCACATATAACAGGACAAATGAACTGGCAAAGAAGGCTTGAAACTTTTTAAATTCTCAGTACCAGCACAAATGGACAAGATAATTATGTTGAATAAGTGTGTTTTACATGAGCTTGTAGTGCTTATAGGATTATAATCACTTTATCACTTAATGAATCAGCATGAGACATTAGCAGAACAGCTGCTCGAAGTGTGAAGACAGTGCAACCATCTGTATTTCACTACGCAACGTTAGGATCCATCAGATGATGCTACAACAGCTGACGGGATCTGGACAGACAGATGGACAGATGGACAGACGGACAGACGGACAGACAGACAGACAGACAGACAGAGAGATAGATAGATAGATAGATAGATAGATAGATAGATAGATAGATAGATAGATAGATAGATAGATAGATAGATAGATAGATAGATAGATAGATAGATAGATAGATAGATAGATACATACATACATACATACATACATACATACATACATACATAAAATACTAATAAAATGTATTAAAAACAGTTTTAAATATAGTTTCCACTCTGATATAGTGACATTTCCATCCTATGTGCTCACCACAGTGATAGCATGACGGTCTATTTGAAAAGTAAAGTGAATGAATCAAGTCTCCAAAATTAAAAATTAAAATCTGTGTAATTTTTTTTAGGTCACAGCAGTAGTCACTTATTCTTTTTTTACCATTGCCGTAATCACTGTAAATGAAATAATCGTTCTCAGCCAAGCATTAACTCACAGGCTATAGATTAAATACAATAATATACACAATCACATGTCGTATTATCAGAGCAAACAGAATGATGAAGCATTAAGATTGTTAGATTGGTGTTACATGCAAAAAAGCCCATGAAAAGACAAAAATAAGGTGCTGAGTAGAGTAAGCCCAAAGCTTTCAGTAAATACTGCACAGAGCATGTTTTTACCTCTCAACAAGCAGCCTCAGTCTTTCCCTCTGCCTCAGAGCGGTCCTGTCTGCTGAGTGTGATACACCTCCCTCTTTCTCTCACACAAACTCTCCACTCACTCACTCTCCACTCACCAACTCTCTTTACCTCCCTCCCCCCATGATAACACA
This sequence comes from Sphaeramia orbicularis, assembly GCF_902148855.1. Classification (NCBI taxonomy): domain Eukaryota; kingdom Metazoa; phylum Chordata; class Actinopteri; order Kurtiformes; family Apogonidae; genus Sphaeramia; species Sphaeramia orbicularis. Next base: position 25,274,895 of record NC_043961.1, on the reverse strand, counting down.
CATACACACACTCTCATTTGCCAGCAGCAGCACATGCAACATAGCATTTCTCTTTAAGTCTGCCCACATCGTGCAGACACAGAGACAGCAAAGCATGTCCACCACGTGCACCCACACACATCTATACACCACAGGCACCCATGCAAAGTCACTGGGTACCCATGTCCAGTGACCTCTCCAGGGGCCTGAGGCTGACAGAGGACAATAGCAGAAAAGTGGCAAAGAATGGACACAAAAGAGAGAATCTAAATTGTTGAAACAGACAGAAAAGAAAAGAAATTGGATCAAAGTTAAAGGATGCGATAAAAAAAAAACACACACACACATACTTGAGCTGAAGTGGTGGATTTTATGGAGATGACACAGATAGAAAAACACAATAATGAAAGGATTAAAGAGTTGAAAAGAAGAAAAAATAGCAAAATGTCACAAAGACAGAGAGAGAAACTTTACAACAATGGAAACAGGAAAGTGAAAAATCTCACAGAGATTAAAGGTTAAGCAAAAAAAGATGATGACAGTGAGATGCAAGAGATGAAAGAAGTGCAAAATAAAGGCAGCAGTAACTTGGTATATGAGAGGTACACAGAAACACGGACGGAGGTAACAGTAACAGAATAGCGTGACATGAAGCAGACAGTAATTTGCAGCCTTGACCCGGTGTTCCTATTTATTTATGAATACCCCCAAATGGGACTGATTAGACACACACAGTCTGCCCCCCCAGCTGCCTCTTACTTATTTGCGTCCTCCACTGATCAGTCACTAGCAGGCATCTACGGCACTCTTGTTATTTTCTATATTTACCCACTCAGACTTCTCCTATCCACATTGATCATCATCCTGTGTGACAATGTCCACTCTCGTCCACGGCGCCTGCCTCTTCTGCAGCCACCCCAGAGTTGTTTTTGGCTATTGCCGTGGTGACCAAGGGATGAGTATGACAAAAATAATAATCCTCTTTTAATGCATGCTGCTAAGGCACAACAGCTGGCAGTGGCTAGTTGGTGCATGTGTACAGACGAGGAGAAGGAGGGGGGGAAGAGGCGAACCCCCACCCCACCCCCCTTGTCATAAATCCCACAGGATTTGAGCTGACCTGAAGAGCTGAGTAAAAGCATAAAGGCAATAGGTTCCACGAAGCGACGGCCAGAGTGCAAACATGCTGTTTGTGCTGTTAAACACTGAGCTGCACAGTTACAGCAAGGTCATGAGTGCATTCAGTGGTGTGTGATACTGAGCTGCTGTGAGCTGGGGTCACATGAGAGCAGGGGTGGCCACTGCCAGTGGTTTTACATAAGCTGTGGGACAGTTACAGTGCTTCCCTCCTACTCCATTTAAGGGTTTTTTTTTTGGATAAAATGCAAAAAAGTGTTAAAGAACCAGCATGTCTACTTTCACCTCAGTACATGTATATGGGTGCTTCTATGAAACTGGGTTCCAATAATAAAAAAAAAAATTTAGACATATTTCCTCCCAGGATGTACCTAATGATGACCTCAGATAAATGCAAAAAAAAATTATACTCTTAGACCAAAATTGGGACGGTAAAAGCTACCTAGGTGTCAATGCATTTGATCTGGAAAAAATGGCTTGAAATTGTCTTATATAGCTCTATAAATAAAGACACTGTGTTAAATTTGTCAAGCCTAGTGGTTTTTCTAATCCAGACACGTGGGTTTTTCATGAATCGACAGTCTCATTCCAGGTTTCGTGTATAACCCATCGTGTCCACTCAGGTTACATACAGAACCTGCCCATTTAAACACAAATAAATCCTGAGTGATTTTGCAACAGTGGTTATTTTTGTGAAACACTCTGCCTTGCATAATTAGTTCAATTCCCAAAATGTACCTGTGAGAGAATAAAGAAATATTGGGAAAAATTGTAGCATGGAATTTTTGTGTCCTTTTTACCTGTTTCATGCAGATTTTTGTATAAAAAAAGATATAAAAAGATATGAAATTGTGTTTTATCTGAAAAATCGTTTCTCTTTTATCTCAGTAAAAATCTATTCTTAAAATGGACCCAAAGTGCTTCCGAACTTGCTTCATAACATTAGTCTACATCTGGTTTGAATTTTTAGCCCCCATGTCCTATTTTTAGGTGCCAGTTTCATAGAAGCAGGACCTGCAAAATGATTGTGTTCTGCATATTCATTGATGTATAAATGTGCAAATCACTTCCTTTTTGTGTTTCATTGTCACTACTGACAAGTTAACATATATAACATATGACATACAACACAAATATATCCTTCAAAACATCACATTCATTTCTCTCAGAATCACTGTTTGTCAGTTTAGTTTGTTTCTTCATTTTAGGTGTGATATGTTCCTCGAGAGACACCCTATCAACAAATCAAGCTGGGGAAATACTGATAGTGTATGCCTTTATCTCCATTTTGGGGGAATTGTTTTGTCACCATAGACACAATGATAAAACCAGTTTGTACGATATTTATGAAGATGACTGAATGATGTCAGATCTCCCAGAAGGCAAACAGATGGGAACAAAAGAAAGAAGAGTGTAATTTGTAACAGTTTGTGCAACATTTTGGGTCGCTTGCATTGCTAAATATGCAAATGTCTATTCATTATTCACATGACACCTACTGCACCCTCTGTCCACCTTGAAATGTATGCTTTTTTCTCTTTCTGTGAAGTTTCCAAGGCTCAAAGGACAGAGAGTGTAGGTATATTGTATAGATTGTAAAGCTCCTTGGGGTTAATCCATAATTGGGATATTGGGATATACAGTCGCTGAAAAAATTATTAGACCATCAAAAGTCATCAAAAACAATGGTTATGCAATCAAGTACTAACTCCTGTGTGTATCATGTGACTAAAACAGACAGAAAAGAAAACATGGAATGCCTAAAAGCACTGTTTTTGGCAGCACATTGTCATAGCTATTGATGTAAGATGTTAAGTGATTTTGGTTATTATCGAGAAAACATGGAAAATGTCTAGATATCAGCTCTGAAATTAAACTCTTATGAGCTATTTTTGTTGTTATCATTATATTTGTCCAAACAAATGTACCTTTAGTTGTTCCAGGCATTAAAATGAACAAGAAATTGAAGAAAACAAGGGTGGTCTGATAATTTTTTCTGCAACTGTATACAGTTAATTTAACCCTTTCATGCATGAATTATGAGAACCTTAGTCAAGATTTTTTTCTTGATTGTTTTTATTCCTCCTTAGGCATTAAAAAAAAAACAATGTGATGAAGTTTTTTTTCTATAGAGTTACAAAAATATCCATGCATTTAATTTTTGAAGTAAAGAAACATATGTTTAAAACCCAATATCGGAAAGTGATATGAAAACAATGAAATAAAACCTTTTTAATGCTGCTAATCTGATGTCTTCTCACATTTTAACATATTCTAATGCTAGTAATTACTCACTTCATGGAGATAATATGCAAAAAAAAAAACAACCTTTTTGTCTAACAAGTAACAATTGATTTACACTAAAACATGTCACTGCAGATCAGGTTTATCAAGAACAGCAAAGTTAGTTATAGTATAGTATTAAGTAATGGTATGAATGTCAGGGTACGAGATGGTGCGTAAGTGTCCACTGTGTTGGCTGATATGAAACTAAAACAACAAAACCCATTAATATACAAGAAAACAGCTGTAGAAGAACTGTCCACTGTAGTGACTTATGCATGAAAGGGTTAAAAAACTGTTTGCCTTGACTTGATTTTTATGTAGTTACAACTTAACATGCATTCTGGAAAGTTTCTACATACCACATCATGCACAGTTGATCCACTTATCTCGGATGATTCTTCTTTTTCTTACAGTTACACACATACATATACATATTGCCTAACTTGTAGATGCTATTATTAATAATTAATGAAATAAACTTAAGGCTCAGGGAGGTTGTGTCTTCATCCATCAGTGATAAAAACACCATCTGTAGCTTGTTCAGTGTTCAATATGACCATCATTCAGCAGCAATTTTGGCCCTTTTTGATAATTAAAACAACTTCAGTGTGCACATGGGTAAGTGTTGGGATGATCCACTTCTACAGACTACTACTTTTTTTTATTTTTTACAATGGAATAGCTTCCAGTTTGCCTTGTTCTTTTTTCTCCTCTGAGCTCTAACAGGTCATTACTGCCATTATTAAACCTGACATCGCTCTTCACAGACAATCCTAATGAGTATTAGACTATTTTGGAAAATACTCATTTCTAATTACCTCAAACGCTCAAATCAAGTTGTATTAGAAAGCCACTTTAAAAGGTCTCTCCAGAGCTCCCGCTATGCCGCGTTGCCACATGACACAATTACTCATAGCAACCTGGCTGTTTGTAGTTCATGGGGGAGGCCTTCTTTAACCAGACATCTAGGTCAGTGCACATGGCTTACCCCACTTAGGACTCACATCATATTAACATCGCAACCCAAGAACCTTTGACACAGCAACACAATTTTACCCTGGACAGGAAGAATGTTTTGAGCTTAAATCTTACCTTAGTCTCACATGTCTTATGAACTGCAACCTTGCAGTCTGCAAACAATCAGAGAGAAGTACAGCAGTTACACACCGGCTTTTTTTCCCATGACTTTCAGTACAGTATGGGTGAGTCTGTCTGTCTGTGTCATATGTGCATCCACGCTCCACCTCAGTTGTGTCTCAGGGTCTGCTGCCCGACCTGACTGAGCCGTGAACTTACCAATGCAGAATGCTCCAGGGTTACTGATGCTCTGCTTGCATACATCACACACTCGCCTCTTCTTGAAGCTCTTCTCTGTGAAGGTGTGGCTCCCAGAGATGGCAAGCTGCAGACACATGGGGGTTGGGGGTCAATCGTGATTGTTTTTACACCAAATAAACAGAATATTAGACACAAAAAGCAGAAACGCTGCAGCTGGAGGTGGGTCATTATTCATTTGAACCGAGCACTTTTTAGGAACCCCTCAGTGCCGTTCCCTTGTGAGGTGGTGGATGTTTTCAGTCTCCTACATGGATGCTGTCAGCACAGATGTGTCCTGGTTCAGTGACACACCAGCGTGAACACTGTACCTGTGCATTTCAGCGAAAACACCCGTCACATCGCACTGTGTTTTAAAGCATCCTGTTGTCTTTTAATTCATCCTTATTCTGTCTCAGTGTGTGGGGCTGTTTAGATGATGAAAAATATTCACCAGATTCCACATCCTTGTGTTGTCTGTTCACAGGTAAAGTAGAAGGACATGGTGCACAAGTGTGTGTTTGCTGCATGTGTTTTTAGTTGAGTTTTTATGAGCTTCCTTGCCTTCAATGATATTATTTTTCTGTAAACTTGACAAGCTGTTGTTTCCTCCCACGCTGTCTGCTGTCATTGCCTTTGCCAAGTCTCACTTCAGGAAGACTCAATGACAAAAACATGGGTCCAATTATACTGCGGTGACATGAGTTAAACTGGCAAGTCAATAATGGGGTTCCTAGACAGACTTTTATAGAGAAATTTAAGCTCCAAGCAAATAAAAACAAATCTAAACTAATTTTGGGTCAATTATTATTTCTTTCCAGTATCACACTTAAAAATACAGATACATAATTATAGAATAGAATAGAATAGAATAGAATAGAATAGAATATATCGCCAAAAAAACACAATGAAATTTGAAGTGCTAGTTAAAAACCCACACATTCATTCACATGTCCACCATACAATAAATAAGTAGTAAATACAATAACTAAATATACAGAAACAGCAAATAAATGTATTAAAAAAATACTTGATTGACATGGTACTACCGCCATAGAACTTTCATCTTATTTCGTCTGCATTCATCTTTAGCCACTGATTTTATGATTTAGTGCCTTTTGTGTAACTTTTTGTGCAAACCTCTTATAGAAATGATGTGAAGGATGGTTATTTATGATCAGAGAATGGTAAAGGCCTCAGAAATCTAGATGAAGAACCTTTAAAACAATTAGAATACATGAGTAGAAATTAAAAAAAAAAAAAAAGCATATATACTAAGCAAAAAATAAAATACATTCTTAAGGCAAAAGAAAAATACAAATACATAAAGGGATGACAACATATGATGAATACAATCATTAAATATAAAAATATATTGTGAGAACAAAAAATATTATTTTATTGCCCAGTCTGAATCTAAACCAGACAAATACTGTGGAAACAACCTGATATATGGCATTTAATTTTAGTTTCATTATACTGACTGTACTGGGTAACGCTGGCAGCTGTGTAAACATAAAAAAATCTGTGGAAAAGGCGAAGGTAATTCTGATGCAGCCAAACTCCAATGTAGCTGGTGCAATATTAATGAAAGAAAGGCGTATGAACACACACGGAGTCACATTGCGGTTACGAGAACAGTCTGCGCATGAATGTTGAATACACAGGGAAAAGCCCAGTTAAAGTGGCCCATCCTTGGCAGTGCCCAGATATATAAATATATGCAAAATAAAGGTTCAATACAAGTTGCACGTGTTTGCACATGCAGTCTCATTGAGGCAAATAAGTGCGCCGCTGCCCTGAGTCATCCATGGATTTTTTTCTATTTAAAAACCAATACTCATCTCTCCCAGTCAAAAGAACTAGGACAATGTTTATAGAAAGTTATGGCAACGCCCTCTTACAGCAGCGCCTTCTGACAGCATGTGAAGCACATTAAACCATTAAATCTTTCCCTGAGCAAATACAGAGAGGGGGTGCCTGGAAACATCAGGGAGGAGATGCTGTGTGTGCTATTCTATTAGTGTGTGTGTGCCTATGTTTGTCTTATGTAATGGGGACGTAAACCTGATTACACAGTCACACTTAGGGGACACAGCTCGCGTTGTGGGGGCATATTTAAAGCTGGTAAGCATTACATCTGAAATCAAGACTTGTTTTAGATTCAGGTGAAGGTCAAAGGTTATAGTCGGGTTAAAGGTTATGTTTTGGTATGTTGTGGTTAGAGTTAATGAATGTCATTCAATGCTTTGCTTGAAAACACGAGTATGTATGTGAGGCATTTGAAGGGGTGGGGGCCATAAACATCCCACCTGCACACACTGGTGTTTCTTTTCCTCTTAAATGACTCGATGCATTTCTCTCGTCTTGTATAACATTTCTCAACTTTTTTTTCCTCCCTTTTTCCGATGCATGGGTTTTCCAGACAGAAGGGGCATTGAATTTAACTCTGGAAGGTGAAGGTGGCTGTAAACCGGTGTCGGAAACTCTTTCACACTATGCATCACTGTGTTGATGAACTATCTGACGTCTTTGAGTGATCCTTTCACTTAACTGCAATGCATTATGAAAGAGCTCTGTTTTTCATACACACTCTAAATGCTTTATGAACACAGATGCATAATTGATGTATTATGTAGATCTACCTTAAACTTGCAGAGTTGTTACATAATAACAACAACAACAACCTAAATGCTGAATATAATACACAGCCATTCAGAAAATACCTGCAGTTTCAGCCTTAGTTGATGGAAACTACACGCCAAAAAGTAAAGACTTAAACTGTAGTGTTTAAAATTTAACATTAAAACCATTAACACATCCCTAACTGTCACCTAAATTCCTCCTGCTGCAAAAGAAATTAAACATTTATCAGAAATCTAGACTTAAAACATAGCAACACAAGAAGTCAGAAGGAGTCTCAATAGCTATAAAAAGACATTTTTTTTTTTTTTTTTTTTTTTTTTTTTGCAATGCTTGACTATTTGATGAGAAAAATTAACAAATCTATTGTCATTTCTCTCGGTGTTTCAAACTATTTTCTGAGATTCTTATGAAACCTGTGATTTTATGGGTGATAGTAATATTTTCTTCTCTTCAAAAACACCAGAAGTTACATAAGAAAATCTCTAATGCATTTATCGTGTAATTCTTTGTCATGTAGTAAAAACCTTGTTGGATGTTTCTTTTAGTCACTGACCCGGACAGACTACATGATGAGCTCACGAGCATCAATGGGACACATTACCATTATGTCGTATGTATTGATCAGATAAGAGGCAGTGGAGTATTGACGTGTTTGTTGTGCTGTTATGACGAATACTTCAGTTGTAAACTTTGGCTCCATGTGTTGAATGTGGCAGTCTGTGAGAGGATTTTGGTAAAATATAAAACCAGACCGATTAACCTGACAAAAGAGGCCATCTGAGGGCAGAATATCATCATCCCCTTCAGTCATTTACATTTCAAATATGATTACATAACCTGGGAGTTTTTCAGGTTAAATCAGTTGGGTTTATGCAGTGCCTTAGTGAGTTGCTGTACACATAAAACCTAACCTGAAATCACCTGTCAGATGCAAAATAATCCTACCTCAACTTACCTCAGCATAACTTTATTAAAAAAAAATGCTACAACTTGTACTGGAAAACATTTCGCCACATAGAATAATTCATCATAAAATTAAACAACCCTTTAGCAAAGTAGTTGAGGAGTTAGATGAAAGTTAAGGGTAATAATGTCAAATGTGATGACATATTCTAATGTGTATGTATAGCTTGTTTTAATTTAGATTTTTATTTTATTTTGAGCCAAAAGACAATTGAATTTCCCTTAAGAGACTTTTTTCATCTCAAGGCTCAAAACAATAATCTCCCTGGGACCCAAACTGACAACATTTACATCATGCATTGCTGTAATATCTACATTTTTATTGCCTCTTCCATTGTCAAAACAATGTTGAATAAATGCACAGGGGATAACCAATGCAAGGGGGACACACTATTTACATAAAGCCAAAACAAACTATCGAAATTCCATTACAAATTCACACTGGCTTACTTTTCCACTGTCAACACTTTCTTGAAAGTCTTTCTTTGCATAGAAAACAAACATGACTTGGTGACTGTAGTGGAAAAAATAACACCCTCCTTGTATTAGAATAAGTAACAGCAGGTTTAGTGTTTTATTCTCTTCTCTTCTCTTCTCTTCTCTTCTCTTCTCTTCTCTTCTCTTCTCTTCTCTTCTCTCTCTTCTCTTCTCTTCTCTTCTCTTCTCTTCTCTTCTCTTCTCTTCTCTTCTCTTCTCTTCTCTTCTCTTCTCTTCTCTTCTCTTCCATGTGTTTTGTAGCATTTATTCTACATTACATAACATAGTGAGGGGAGTTAAAAATACCATCTATATTATAAAAGGGAAGTGGACTCTGTGTGTGTCTCGGGTATCACACAAAATCTGGAAAGACTTGACTGCTGCAGTTTGGCATACTTATGTACTTTTGGTCAAGGAAGAGACTAGTGAAAACAGCAAGTTGATAAGACCGATATTTTGGGAGATATTAGTAATTTTGGAATACAATGGCCTCCCAATGGCCAATCATGTTGCTATGTCCAGAATCGTAGAATCATAGAATTGAAGAGGGTTACCTAGCAACAGATAAACAATAGAGGCATGTTGCCATGGTGTCAAATTTCATGTGCAGAAACAAATATGCCAGCTGAGAGGTTATTCAACTGAAAACGCCGGTGGAATTTACCAAGAAAGTAAAGGAATGAACTGTATCAGACAATCTAGAACCCGTGGTTCCCCAATTCAATTCAGTTCAGATTTATTTGTAGAGCCCTATATCACAACAAGGTTGCCTCACAGGGCTTTACAGAATTAGTTGGATATGAAAACAAACAACAGTCAAATAAACATTGGATGAAGGAAATGGATTAAACCCTCCTTCTCGGCAAGGAAAAACTCCAAAAACCCAGTGGGAAAAGAGAAACCTCGGGGAGAACCACGGTGAAGGAGAGATCCACTCTCATGGACGGACAGGCTATAGATGGGTCAACGCGCTAGTTATAACATTAATATTTGTAAAGTTATATATAGGACTTTATATATATAAAGTTATATATATATATATGTAAAGTTATATATGTATGTATAGTATATCAATGTGTTAAGTCTTTCTACACTGTAGAATTTACTCTATGTAGAGGGCAAATGGAAAATCATGGGTTCTATGCACAAATATACAGCTAAACCCTAGTCATTACTCAGTGCACATCACACAGCTACTATTAATATTCAGCTGAACTTCACTATTGTTTTGTAGGAGCCACTGACCGACTCCGTCTCCTGCTGAACATCACTTCAACCCTTAAACATTATGAATGAACTGATATTTGTAAAAACAGTGTTTGGTCTGTACTGAGATGTAAGGCTTGGCCGATGTACTGGACCTGGACCATCTGTTGAACATATACCATCATATGTTCTAATATATCAAAGGCTCTGTGTTCCTTAACCCATAAAGACCCAAACCTCCACTGGCAACCAAAACCATCTATTGATCTAAAATGTTTAACAATTTCTGATCCACTGATCCTATTAATACATGTAAATAATTGGTGTAAAATGCAGTTTGTCATCTTTTCATGGTCATCAGATATGACCCATTTGGACGTTGAAAGGCTCCGTAGAGAACGTGGAAACACCGTCATCTTCTATAACATTGATTCACCAGTAAAACCCATGGAGTTGGATCAATGGCAGTGGATGGAGACTCTTGGTTTTATGTTCAGTTATTGACATCTTTACTGAAAATATCACTTTTTCTTGAGTTTTTTCTGTTTCTAAAAGAATTACCCTCAACTTTAATCTGAGTTTTAATGAACATCTATATGATCAGTAAATTAAATGTTGGAAAATACTGGATTTACACTGAAAAACCACAAAATACAGAGGATAATATAATAATAAATGTTGATAATTCACTTAAAAAAGGTTAAATATAGAGAAAAAATATTTTGGAAGCATCACAAAAGTAGCAGTGGGTCTTTATGGATTAATAGAAGTGTGCCTTTACTGGGAAAGAACTCTAAATAATTAATTAATTACTGATTCCTTGGCAGTCGCTGAGTGACATTTTGCTGGTTTCGGTCCTTCTGCAGGTAAGTTAAATAAATACACAAAGACAAATTTCTCTTTGTCTCTTATTCAGTTGAATTTCCACCACTCTTCACTAAGTGTTTGTCATTATAGAGACATATCTATTCCTAATATCTAAATGTTGTCTGATTACATAATAGCACAACCCTGTTGACGGTGAGTGTTATAGAACAACCAGAATCAGGTTCTGGGTCAGTGAGCACAGCAGTAGCTCCATCTAAAGGTCTGTGAAGAACAACTTATTCTAACATTTCCTTTTGGATCACTTTCAATCCATTTTATGCCAAAACCTTACTTTGATTACTCATCTGTTGATGTCAGTGCGTCAGTTTGACAGTATTACTTAAAATGCAGACTGAGCCAAGAGCACCACCTGATGGTAAAATACAGCCAAAGCAGCTCAGTCTCAAATGGAAAAAATGAAGACAGGAAAAATGATCTGATACTTCATAAAAAAGTTTTTAGCCCTCATGAAAATGCTGAAATTCCTGACACTATATATAAACTTGGAGTAGCATCTGTTTCTGTTTATGTCATTTATTTAATAATCAGAAGAGTACCAAATACAAATTCACAGTTGAAAATAATCAGAGAAGTAGGAAGGAAAGTGAGGGTGAAGACAATACTATGAATGTGAAGTATTATATGAAAATTATCCTTTACACTCTGTTTAAACCAGTAAATGATGATCAGAGCAATTTGTTGCGGGTTTTGTGCGTGTGTATCATTAATCTTTTTATATGCAACAGCGTTCCTGTTATTTAGTGTATATTATATATGTAACATAATTCACAGTGACATCAGATGTTTTTTTGTACTGCTGCAGAACGGACAGGAGTCTGTGATGTGACGTCGTGTCAAACCACATCATGTACTTTGCAGACCCTTAAAAAAAACTTAAACTGAGCGGACATACCGTCTCCGGAGGCTCTCCTGACTATCAGCAGTATTGCAGCATTGCATTACACTATTTAAGAACCCCACCCATTTGGGTTTTTGCAGCCAACGTCTATGTCATTCTCGAAGCATCTCTGACCACTGCAGAGCCCGAAGCTCTTCCATTTCTAACACTGAGATGAGGAGAGGGTCAGGCACCGGCACAGACATAATGGCTTTCTTTATGACTGACTCTGAATGACATTTTAGTTTCTGAATAGCGAGCGGCAGTAGGAACATTCATTTCATTTGGAAATAGCAAATCTCTGAAAACCATTTATAAATGTGTTTTATAAAGATGGGATCAGTTTAAAGCTAAAAGTACATTGATAATACTGTGTAATAATACAGGCATCGCTGAAATTGTTCTGTCATGTGTCTTGAGTGCAGAAAAAAATATATGATATAGATCATTTTTATAGAGTTGAAGCTACACCACACACACACACACACACATACGCTCAGTGTAAATGAATACAGAGTACAGTGACACAGCCCCTTGGCACTAAATGTCTGAGCCTGAATGAATGTTTTTTTCAGTAACACCTCACTTGTGATGACATGCTTTAGAGCAGGAGCCACAGAGTCACAACCTCTAGCTATTGGTAACACACACACACACACACACACACACACACACTGTCAGGAAGGGACGGGAGCAGGTGGTATACTCCAGTCCTGGTGGGTATTTATAACGGTGTGCCTACATGAGTAGAAGCTAAACAGCCATGAAAGTGCTGAAAATAGGTGTGGGAAGTGTGTGTGTGTGGAAAAAAAGAGAGAGAGAGAGAGAGAGAGAGAGAGAGAGAGACCGGAAAAAAACAGACAGTATAAACAAAATAAGAGTCTCCTGGACTGTATGCATGTATGACACATTTCATTCCTCTCCACTGCTGAGTCCACCCATTCAGGAGGGACTATGTTATCATAATTTGGCTCAGTCAGACACTTACACACACACACACACACACACACACACACAGTTAGAGACTCAGACAGACACACAATCAGGGCTTTTGGGATTTGAGGCCAAATGTGATCTGAATAACACGTTGGTTCCAAAAAGACCTCAGCGTTGTGTGAAACTATGCAAACACCCACATTGTCACATTTAGGTTTAATTCTAGGAGGAAAACTATTTGATCACTTGACAAAATAGTGACGTGCTTTGGCCTCTTTGTTGTCTTACTCTTATGTGCAGCTCGCATGCCACAGTGTGATTTACCATGATATGTGAGAATGGATACGTTATAGTGTGTAACCTTGGTGCTAAGCCAACAGACACTTTTTATTTTCGACTCTATAAAAGTCCTCCAGAGGCTTTACATGCTTGAGTTGGTCTTAAATCCATACTTATGCGCTGTTCCTAAATAGTCGGCAGACAGGCAGACGGCGCATCCAAACCAGAGAGTAACCTATACCACTTCCTTTTGAACCTTGGCCCCTGGGGACATGATTAACAGCGATCAAATGGATCATCCGGTGCTGCTTGTGTCTGTTTTTTCCTACCTCATCCCATGTCCCTGATTACTTTGCGCCCCATGGGAACAGTTAGTATGTAAAGGCATCACTAATTGATGCTAATAGATTTCTTTCTTTTGTTGCTTAGTGGCAACGAATGTGGCTTCTATCACTGTGTGCACTTCAGACCTCTGTTGAAGGTCTAAAAGGGACCTGTAAGCCACATGTGTATCCTCTGGTATGCAAGCATGTGCGGCATGAGTTGCTTCTGTTCTGATAAATGCTGACAAAAGAGGAGGAAGCTTTTGTAAGAGAGCACAGTCACTTTGGAGTTGACTAATTTGGAAATCTTGTGGTAATTCTCTGGATTCCTTTGGTTGATGTCTGCAAATAATATGTGATAGGAATGTAGAATCAAACAATTAAACATAGTATTTCCTGCTGAGTCAAATAACAGACGGACCAAACATCCTGGCCTGTGACTGGATGGTAGTTCAACTTTTGACAGTCAGTATTATAATCCTGATCCTTTGTGCCGTTTATTTTCATTTAGACTTTACTCTTTTCTGTTACTCTACATATATGATCATAAACAAAGCGTTTCTGCTGTTTGTAATCAGTGTATCCCTAAGGGGCAGTTTCTGACTGACCTCTGCTAGTTGAAGAATCTCAGGATGCACCTCAGGGTTTTCTTTGATGGGGCTTCCTCCTGTGTCAGGTCCCAGCTTCTTCATCCTGCCAGTGCTCGTGCTGTGAATGCAGCCCATCCTTCCAGCCTCTTTTTGCTTCAAATTGCAGCGTAGACCTTAATCAGATGGCCTTCTTAAAACCAAGCCGTGCTGTTCTTTTTTCCTCCTCTCACAGCTTCATGTTTGGAGGGCCTCCTTATGTTCGTGCTGCAGCTAATGCCTTCATGTGGACCTCTCCAGCATGTTCCCTTCTTTCCCCAGTGACTCCTTACACCTCTCTCTCTCTTTCCCTCTCTCACTCTGACAGCCTGCCCGGCCTCGAAATGCACCCCAGATGACTTTTTTCCCCCCCTTTACCTCCTCTCCTCTTACAACCTATCCAAGAAGTGTCACCGAGCACAGACCTTCCAGTCTTTCCCCCCTCTCCTCTTACAACCTCCCCTGTCCCCTGCTCTCTGGCTATCCTCACTCTGAAAGCATGCAAGCATACTCTCGCCACCTCTCATTTCCCTTCCCCCTTTAACTTGCCAATTCCTCCTTCTCTTCACCTCAGCCTCTGTAGACCTTCTAACGTGTCTCGTATGCCGTCCACGCTTGCAGACCCCACCGGTCTTGCCCTCTCCTCTCTTGTTTCCTCACGTCATCAGGCTCCTCTTGCTGTCTCTCCATGGGGGAGAAGGGGGCAGCTGTTTTGGCTTGTTGATGTCAGGCCCTTCCCCTTTCCTTGGATTCACTTCAACCCCTCTCACTCTCCTCTTCCTCATGAAGGAGTGATTATTAGATAGTGCTTCTTATAAACACGTCATCCCTATTGCACATGAGAACATAGTGTGGGCTTGCATTAATTTTGATAAAACTGGAAGAAAAAGGCTCAAGAGTGAGACTTTTTAACAAAAAACTACATTTACTTTACTTATAGCTCTGTATCTCCCTCTGTTGTAGTTTTACAGGAGGTAGGAGACACATGACAGCAACATTAATGTCCTCTTTTATTCCTTCAGTCGCATGAACTCTGTACTGAAATGAAAACAAAGATTGGCTCTGTACTTAAATCTTAGATCTGCGCTCCTAGTTAAATTCCTTCACACTACAGCTCCCTCTCTGTAACACATACACAACTGTATTTCCTCCAACTGGGTTCTCCAGACAAAATACTGCTTTAAGCAGCGAGGTTTTTGGGGTTGTGAGGGGAAAATCTCCAACAATAAGCTCTTTCTAAAACCATGTTTTTAGCTCCCAGTTAGATGCTACAAAGCAGTCTTTAGTTTTAAAGCTGAAACAAATTCATGGTTGGAGGCTAAATATGGCGACAAACCATCAACATGCATCCATCTTTAGCTCAACAAAGTCGCTTTAAGTCTAAAGAATTGAGGGTTTTTCAGATGGTAAACTTCTGAGCCGAGTTTGTATCGTAAATTGAGTAGAAGCATGCTGTAGTTGGTTATAACTTCTGTTTACATGAAAAAGTACCCCATAATTATTTAAGAATCTATTGTTTATGATGTAAACTTGAAGACCAGACAGGATATAGCCTGTGTGGAGCAGTTGCTGATTCACACGGCACAAAGGGTCAGGTGGCTGGTGGAGGGTGTGTCGAATACACACACTAAACCCATGGATCAGCTGACTCTGCTACTGTGAAGAATTACATTTGTTGTGCTGCTTGGCCTATATTATCTAATGTTTTTTTTCAGAGGCCAGAAGTTAATAAAAAAATAAAAAAAAATAGAACATTGTGACACCAGCTTAATAACCCAACACTGGTATATTGATATATAGATTAAGTGTACAAATGTATGACCTTTTGTTTTACTGTGAAGCCACATAAGTTTAACATGAACAAGAAACCTTAAGATTGTGCCATAAAACCAAAATGAGGTAGTTTAAAAACAGGAATGAAAGCAGACGCTGATAGGCTTCAGCAGCCTGTATCATTCATCTATTTTGACACAGTTCTACTGATTAAACACTGATACTTTATCATCAGTCTCTGCAAAGCAGTGCCTGCTCTTCAGTATCTTTATGCAGTCCTGAATGTGAGTGTGTGTGTGTGTGACGCGAGGCTCAGCAGGATCCTGACCAGCTGCCACCTGGAGCCCGGCCCTCCACGGGGGGCCAAGACTGAAGAAACACTGAGGTAACATTCTGCCTCATAGACCACACCAGGAGGTCCGTAACTACGAGGTATTTGGTTGTAGACTATAAAAGTGATATATCTGATGATGTAACAGCCCACTGTTTCTCATAAAATGCTGCGTATAATCTCTTCTGCATGTCACAGGAGTATGGAGCCTATTAAAATTAATTCAAGCAACGAAACCAGCCTGAGTATGCAAACTTTTTAAAGAGAATAAAATTAAATGAGTCTTTTACACATCAACTGTTGAGGTTTCCGTCCTCCCGTTGTGCACGCAGTAGTTATACAATGACCACATACTATTTCAATGTACATAATGACCCCAATTTATTGAAAATTGGAAGACATGTTCACTTAATCTTCATGGAAATCCTCAAACCCTACCATAGGCAATTCCAGACTTTCCCCAAATATTTGTATTCCTCACTTTAGGAAGAGTAAATGATTTAGACAGCTGTGCAGAATCCTACGACGGCTAGAAAGCAGACCATATGAGCCTTTAATCGAAGCGATTATTTCATCAGAAATTGTAGAAAGAGACATTTGTACAACGATTAGGGGTAATAGTAATGGCACTTGATTGATTCTCATTGCGACGGCAGCTTTTCCCTCAGTCTCTGCGAACAGTCAATCCTGCAATCTTGAATCCTTCATGCTCTACATAGTCCTCTTGTGTAACACTGTGAAAGCAGCTGAATTAAAAACAAAAAGACTTCTTGAAGGAAGCATAAATGACTGACAAATAGTTTTAAATTAGTAGCCAGTATTAACATTCATGATTGTTAGTATTGGAAGACAGGATTCTTGACTAACATTTTCTAAGATTGATTTCAAAGAATTTTTTAATATGAAATTTCCTATTGAATAAAAAGGTAATGAATAGCTTTTATGCCTTTTAACTAAAATTTGTCTAAAGTCCAATAAGTCAACAGGTCAAAAATAGAAATAATAAAAAACATTCAGTATGCTACATGTTGTCGTAAGCCTCATCCTGAACACATCTGTGATCCACAAATATACAAATTCAATTTTTTCCCCACTTTTTCCATTTATTTATTACAATTAATTCAATTTTATCCATCATAATTTCCATGAGTGTCATCTACTCCTTTTTTCCATTTAAAACAAGTCGAGTATGTGACTATTCTTTAGAACCTGAAAAGTCCTCAAGGTGGGGCGGGGGGGTGGTGGGTGCTTTGAATGTAAAGGACAGGTTTGATGGAGGAAAGGAGGGAGGGAGTGATGTCCTCCCAGGAGCCTTTTCCTGTGTGAGGAGATTTTTCATAAGCTATGTGATTAATTTTTCTGCGTTTGTCGTTCATCTCCTCTTCTTGCACTCTTCAGCCTCATTTAATTTCGTTCTATTCGACGTCCTCACCGTCGTCTCCTTGGTCTCCATCCATTAGCAAAGCGGCGTATTTACTGGCTGAGCTGAACTTCTGACAAAAGGACAAAGAGAATGAAGGTCAGAACAGTAGCTAAACTATACTAACAAATATATAACAATGGTTCCTACAAGTTAAATTTAAGACTTTTTAAGACCTGGCACAAATCCTCCATACCAGGGGTCAGCAACCCTGGTGCTAGAGAGCCACTATCCTGTATGTTTTAGATGTTTCCCTCTTCCAGCACACCTGATGGTCATTCTCAGGCTTCTGCAGAGCTTGATGATAGGCTTATCATTTGAATCAGGTGTGTTGGAAGAGGGATACATCTAAAACATGCAGGATAGTGGCTCTCTAGGACCAGGGTTGCTGACCCCTGCTCTATACCCTGCTCTATACCCTATACATGAGGAGGATCTACAAATGTATAGGGCGGTTTTGGTTGGAGTTGTGAAGTGGGGCACTTACAGGAGTTGGGGTTTCTTCGTATTTCTTTGGCTCTGGTGGTGGTCGGGAGTCTCGGTCTCGTCTGTTGTCCTTTCTACAATCGGAACGAACACTGAGGTCAAATTTAAAGCTCAGCACCGCAAAAGTCCTCACACACACCAACGAAAAAAAGACACTGCACCAAGGGAGCACATACTATGCTCACTTTCATCATTTGAGACTTAATACTTAAAGGTTACGTGGCCCCTTTAAGAACAGTGCTTACTAAGTGGTCAGTCTTTGCTATTTCTAGTGTCCACAACACCAGCAACAATTAATGCATCACCAGTTGTGTCACTAAGCACAGGCCACTCTTTACAGATGCCCAGGAATTGTCCTCCCTCGCTTATTAAAAACTTTACAGTTCCTAGCTCTGGGTGGCTGACCTGTCTGCCTCCTTTCTTCGGTCTCTGTTGGGCCCTTCTCCTCTGCCCCGCCCTGCTCCAGGCCCTGCAGGCCCCCCTCGTGCACGTGGGGGCCCCCGGTCCCGACGCACACCGTCAGCCTTGTTCTCATCTTAAAGGAGAAGCCAGACAGTTGAATGAAGTGAGGACGTTGGACTTAAAACAGTAGACTACACTCACAACACATGGCAGCGTAAAAAGCCACTGGGTTGGATTTAAAAAGTGTTAGTCACTGATGTGGGGCTAAGTGACACGTGCATGACTGCTTGATTGCAAGCTGAGCTCGTACACTGGAACCCACTTCTTTTAACTATGAAATTTCTTTGCAAAATCTGCCAAAGATTTCCAAAACGGTCTAACTCAACCATTCAAATGCAGCGGACACTGGAGACCCCAATACCATCTTCTGTCTGCATCTCACATTTTTATGAATTCTGGTCTTATCTCACTCTGCACTATACTATTAGTTATTTTCATTACTCAGGGGATGCATTTCTTTCTAAATTGAGCACCAATGATGAGTTGCGTGTCTGTAGCAGTTGAACCTAAGATATAATGGTCTACTACAATCTTCCTTTCTGCAGACAAACATGTCTTTAGTATCTTTACGCAGGTTTTGTCACACTTAACTGAAGCTGTCAAACAAGAAACCCAAGTCCTACAACAAATACGGAGATGTTGTCTATTTTCCAACACAAACTCAGATGCAAATTGGCTGTCAGATGTTGGGAAACTTTTCCATAAGCTCAGTTATCCATTTATTATTTGACTGGTTTTGCCACAAAAGTTCTTCTATTCAGTATCAAATAAAAATATAGAATAAAATAATAAAAATCGATAAAAAGACATTCTCACTCATGCAGTTCACATCATTGCACGGTACTTAAAACATGTAACTGAATTTCCATTAACACTGCAATTATATAATTCATTGCATATTTGTCAGGTGTAAAGATCTGCGGTATTTTGGCCTCATTGCAGGTTTCTTTTATTACATATAAAGTCTGGTTTGTTTTCTTCTCATGATTGTCTTGGGTATGAGGACCTTTATGAGGATATATAATTATAGCTACATTTAATCCTCATTGTGGAAACTCATCAGCAGGCCTTACCTTTTCCCGATCCTTTTTCATCAGCAGGGCTTGAGCTAAAGAGAAATTAAGTCAGTCAGTGGAAGATATACAGAATATTTTCAATTTATTTTTACTTTGCACACTCCAAGCATTTTTAGAGTTATTGGTGGGCGTGCAGGGAACCATTTGGCAAATCATTTGTTGTTGTCTTCATACTGCCATTGCTATTCAGTTCTGTACAGTTAATATCTACCCAGTCTCCCAGTGTACACTATGTTTGAGCCATTTCTTACCTGAGCTTAGATGGAGCTGAACCACTGGGGGAAACTGGAGAGACTGGTTGACGCCCATCACCCTCACTGGAACCTGTGCTGGCTGCACTTCTCTTGGCCCATGCATTCTCCTTAGGAGGAGGAGCAGGCATCACCTTAAGTGGCTCCTTGGAGGAGCTGGTAGATGGGGGATGTGAGGAGGCCCCAGGGGAAACAGGCTCACCTTCTTTTCCACCGAAAACCTCGTTCTCCCCAGACCGTTCACTATCTCTACACCGTGACCCTGGTGGATTAAAAATGGAGAAAGTTGTTTCAAGGAGGCTATAAATTCTACTTATGACAAAGATTTATATTCAGAAAAAGCAGAAACAATGGAGACACTCATCAAAGATGTCATCTGGTGTACAAAAAACAAACCAGCCCCCTAAAGACTAGCTCCAACAAAGTCAAAAGAAGACATCTCACCTCTTCCAGAAGTGCTTCCTTGCTGTGAAGACTCACTTCCTGTACGAGATCGCTCAGTATGAGACTCTTCAGTGCGCCAGCTCGGGTCTCTGAATAACAAACAAATCTTACATAAATATACTGTTCGTAAATTTCAGCATTAAAAAACTATAATCCCTCATTAAAATAAAAAAGCAACTTCTTTTTAAACAACAAGTAGGATACACAAACACCAAGGGGATTGTACGCAACAGCTGACTCTATACTTCTTAAACCACATAATAAAACATAACGTGCTGCACACTTTTAATACCCCCCGGCTAAATATAGTGTAAGATTCTGTTGAAAGTTACGGCCATTTAATTTAGATTAGATTGTCTTTGTGTAAAACTTATTAAATAGATATTCAGATTTGAAAGTCCTCAAACATTAGAACTGCACTAGGCCATTTGACCTTGAAAAAGTAGGTCATGGTCACCTATTTTCAATAGACTACTGCTCCATGCCAACATGCATCCACAGTATAAATTTGGTGCAAATATATCAATGCATTCTTCAGATAATGCGATTATGTCATTGAATGGACAGACAACAAAACAATTACAATATCCCTTGGCCGAGGGGTAAAAATCAGGTACCAACAGGTATCAAACAAATAATGCTTTAAGATGTTTTCAAGATAACTTTTAACCACATTTTCAACTGAATTCACACAAATCATATTATCTATCCATTGCAGGTCAGTATAAATGTTGCCAAGTGGTAAGTTTTATGTAGCAATATGATTATGACTGACTTCAGGGTCAGTTCAAGCAGTGATACAGTTACATGTTTCGTGTTCAATGGGCTCTAACATTGTACGTATATAACCTATATCAATGTGTGTTACATATTTCAGTAGGTATTTGTAAGTACTTAAACATAGTAAGGATGATGATTGCATAAAATAAAATTTTGACCAAAAATATTTTAAAATGTGCCCGGTACCACGGTTTCATCAAAATGTCACTGATTTTGACAAGGTTTATGCCAAAGTGCTTAACACGCGGTTCCCACAGGAAAATCACTTAAATTTGCCAATAACGTGTAAAATAACATTAAGCTACTCTGACATCAAAATTTAGGAAAAGATATTTAAAACTTTTGGACTTACTGACACAGATTTAAAGTGACACAGTTTCAATTCTTGATCCTATTATGATGTAAGGACCAATACGTCTAGAAAACAAGTCAAATATTTTTAATACAAGAATTGATTATACATCACAGTAATAAACTGACAAATGAGTGCATACAGAATAGGATAAGAGAAAGTTTGATTTTGCTCATAGATGTGCATGTTCAGCTGAACTGTGTCCTCTGGTAGCAGCATTAGTTTTAGTGGTTGTTTAAGATGTGGACCATCAGAAATGTGTACTTTCACACAGAAGCACCTGACTCACACTGGCAAAAGATGGATGAATAAAATTAGAAAAAATGTCTGTGGCAAAAAATTTCACAAATTTGAACTTAAGACTAATGACTACCGAAGCCTAATAATTATAAACTTTCATTTAGGACATAAACATATTAAGGAAATGCAGACTTAAAGTGTAAAAAGAATCTCTGACCTGTCTCGCATCTTCCTGTCAGAGCCTCGACCTTTGTCCTCCTCCAGCTGCCTCTGCAGCCTCTCTTCCTCTTTCTTCAGCCTCTCTTCTACCTCCCTCTCCTTGGCTGCTGTGTCAACTGGCTTGGCACCACCAAAGATAGACGAGGCCCTGCTGCTGGAAGCCGGAGCAACTCCAGGAGAAGTACCACCGCCACCGCCGCCGCCGCCGCCACCACCGCCACCACCACCACCCTCCTCGTCCTTGGGCACGCTACGAGGCTTCAGGTTGAGTTTGGGTCTCTGCTGAGGAGCTGAGAAGGGCAAAGGAAATGTTACAATCAATATAGTCTACAAGCTGCAACTCTCAGAAAATAGCGTTAACAGAATCGGACTAAAACAAATAAAATGAATGGCTGATTCTAAAAGGAATGTCATAGTGATCAAGTATAATTATTCCACACCTCTTTCCTCACGCCTGTCATCCCGTCTCTCGTACCGGTCATCACGGTCTCCATAACGATCTCGGTCGCCATAGCGATCATTGCTACCCCGACTGTCATCATAATCACGTCGGAAGCCACTGCCAAAGGCACGACGACCTCCTCCACCACCACGAGAGTCATAACCTTGAAATTGACAGATGAAAAAATACACAAGAAAACATTACGCCATGCAACATGGATATTAAAAACATTCTGAAACCAACGCTCAACACAAATGAACAAACCAGCTCACCTCCTCTATCATAATCTCTGCGATCCCTGTCATCATAACGATCCCTGCGATCCCTGTCGTCGTAGCGATCCCGATAGCGGTCTCTTCCACTATCGTAGCGATCATTGTCTCGCCGTGGTCCATCTCTGTAACGATCTGACTCATAACGATCTCGTGATCCTGCAAAATTTGGACCGGATAAAGGTGTTACTTTGTTAGGCTTAGACTCATAAAAAGACCTTGTAATGGGTTATTAAAGTTAAATGAAGGAAAAGCATTTTTACTCTGGATCAGGTTTGGAAATAACAGTTACTAGCATGAAATGTGAATGACAAAGTATCAGCTGAACCATGTTTGACTCACTCTCTCCAAAGGCATCATCTCTTCTGGGGGGGCCATCATCTGCGTCTGCACTGGGCCGAGCCCTCCAGTCGCTGTCTGTCTTATCAGGACCCATGTCTGCCATCCGACCACCCCGGTCTCGACCGCCCATAGGTCCATTGTCTCTCTCTGGAAGTTTGAAGTGGATATACATTAGATATATTATTCAGTGAATTTACCAAAATACTATAATTAAAAGCAGAACTGTCATCTGATAAAAAGCTACAGAGCCTGAGTGGAACCTTTAAATAGTATCTACAAATAGTGTACTATTTAAAGCAGAGTAAGACCTATGTGCACACTTCCTTTTGGTGTTGTGCCAGCAATGGAGAAAGGTCCGGCTAAACCCAATATCATTATGGAATAGTGGGGAAACTGTTTTGTTTGTATTTCTTAAAACCAATTACAATCATCTTTGATGACGCAAAGCCGAAGATGTAGCAATGGTGGTTTTATTAAATATTAGTGGGCGAGTTTCTTTGATCATATTTTGGCTCGTGCCTGTGGGGAAGTTAAACCTAGCATCAAAATGGACAAATCCCTACAAAAGAAACCACCACAAATAATGCCCAACTTCTTGGATGATCCAATCTTTTGCCAAAACTGGCCACTTTCAATGTGTAGTTGTAAGTAGGTACTTGCTTTGCAGCTGCCATTTTACATAGTGAGAGGTACTTCTAAAATGTTAACAGACAAATGAAAAGGGAGGAAAATACCAAATGAGTTGCTTAAACAATGTTAGGCTTTACTGACTACTTCTTGCGTGTCAGACTACACTATGTGTAAAAACAGCACAAAGTTGAAAGAGCACCTTTATCATTAGACTGGTCTGCAATATCCACACGGATCCTCCTGTTTCCCAAGTTCTGTTAGCATAAAGAAAAAAGTGAAAGTAGTTCAACTTTTTGGTATGATTTCATATTTTATTTCAAGACTGGTAAGAGTAACAAACTATGACCCACTCACCTCCTCATTGAGACTAAGAGCCCTCAGCAGGGATTCCACATCGTCAAATTCAGCATAGCCAAAGCCCTTCAGCCTCTCTGGGTTACTGGGCTCTCGAGGCAGACGCACTGCACTGATCTGGAGAGGTCAAGTGACAGATTAGGATCTATGTGGAGACCACTAATCTGAATAGGCAAAGTCTTCTTGATGTAAGCAGCAGAAGACACTTTGCCCAAAAAAGAGTAATCATAAACACAGTAGTATGCACATTAATGGCTGAAAGTGATGGATCAAAAAAACATATGTGCAGTTCCTGTAAACGGAGGAATACATTCTAACAGCTGCTTAATGTGAGCAACACCTACTGCCAAGCCGCGGAAAAAGTCTTTGATCGAGTCCTCAGTGACATCATAAGGTAGATTGCCCAGGAAGGCCGTGTAAGGCGGGCTACGGGGCAGCCGGGACCGGTCAATATTAGGTTCTCGTGCAGATCGCGGTGCTGTAGGCAGGATAGAACGGTCGATTGGTGGTGCCCGGTACGTATCTTCCTCTGTGTGCCATGAAGTTGAGACTGTAAGGATGAAAACAGAAAAAAAGAAAGTCAAACAACTTATATTAACCTTGCTTTAATTACACCAACACCCCATTAGTTTCTGCTTGATCCCTGCAATGTCAAAAAGTCATTTTCATGTACTTAATAAATAATAATAACTCAATAAATAAACAAGTGCCTTTCTTGCTCTAAAATAAATGTTCTTGTCCTGATAGGACGGATATTGGAGTAAAACCATATAAACACATACAGTATACCATGAAACATGGACAAGTAAAGTCATCATGATGTGACGGGACTTAAAGACAACATGTCAAAGGTTCACTATCACATGATGTCCAGCAGGATGCATTTTACCATAGAAAAAAAAGCAACATATAAATGTGATGCAACTGTGGAAGTTTGGGGCATGGTCAAGCAGTTACGTAGGGTAACAAAAATGTTCAGCTGATAATGAGTCTGCCTACATTTACCTAGCATATAAGTGTAACACATGGACAGAAAGGGTATTTCAAGTACTCTGAGGCCATGCAAAGACATCTGTCAATTTCAGCCATTTTCACCAAAATGTTTATGAAAAACATCTGTTACGTAGGGTAAAAAAAACTACATCAACAATTGGCACATTTTTCAGCTCATCAAAAGTTGCTGTTTTCACTTGACGTATTAAATACCTAAACTCTTATACATATAAACTGCAATCAAATTAAAAGCAAAACCATAATAAAACAAGGTCACAAAATGCCCTGACAGGCATATATTTTATTTGTTATAACAAAAACAATATATAGCACATAGATTGCACATCGCTATTTATAGAGTCCAAGCAAAAATGTTCAATATCCATATGACTACACGTATTTCATGCAAAAGTCCGTATTCTTGTTCAGCAGCAATATGCCATTTGTAGTTATTGAGTGGTTTTTACAGGTAGGTAGATCCTTATTGTAAGTCCCTGAATCCTTATCAAATGGCTCTGAAGTCCTTAGCTAACAACTTCAGCAAGCTAGCCCTGGTTGATGATGAAGGTGCAGGAGCTTCAACCTCAGCAAAAACATGGTCAGTAACCATGTGTTCAATGTCTTTCACAAGTTTAAAGCTGCAACTGACGAAAGAAGCCACCACTGTGGGGGGAAACCAAAAATATAGATTCTGCAGTGACTTCCCATAAAATAGGCAGAACTTTTACTGCCAAAAGTCCTTATGTTCATAAATTGAACATAGAAAATACTACAATTGCGCATGATAAATTATTCGTACTTCAGAAAAGAAACTCGTTTCATACATTTCAGCCACTACATGTACTGATAATGCATGAACCCAAACCAAGATCAATAATCTGTAATTATGATTCAACTTCCCAATATGCAAGACATGGTATTTTAACCTTGATACACATCTTCAGGAAAATCTTTTACTTTTCAGAGCACAACTGCAAGAATTCATTCGAGTTTGACTAGAAAGATTTTGGACTAAATTTAAAATTTTTTGACTGAAAACTTATCAAAATATGACTTAAAGGTCTAAGTTTAAGTAAAGCCCAAGTCTCTAAATACAACAGAACTCCAAGACAACTTATGTTTTTCTTCAAAGGATGAATATGTGAAAATTTGGATAGGAACATGGTTACGTAGGGTAAACTTAAAATCAAAATAATACCCTATTTTAAACTGAGAATGAGCAAATGATAGTATTTGCTCTTTCAAGTAGTTTCAAATAACAGCTACATCCTAGATATGTATAGTGATTTGACGTGTTTTGTAGAAATGGCAGGGAAAAAAATGGTCTTTTATGGTTACGTGGGGTCAATTCTCAAAACCTGGCTGGTAATCAAAATAATCTGTCAAGCACAAATGATTGAATATTATCCCAATATCGTGCTTGGAGTGAATAATTACAAGTGTAATAATGTTTAAAACCTATAATCATTAAGGTTGTGACATAAACCAGTACTCTCTTAGGCAGGTGAAGTATTAGACAAAAATGTAAATGTGGACATCAAATATAGTCTTTTAAAACAATGAAAATCAATCGGCTGTCACTTTTTTTTGTAGACATCATTTAGAAACTGTAAAGTTGGTTTTTGGACTCCCAAACAGTTATGTATCAGCTACAATCTACTATCTTAAAGTATTTTTTTCACCCAGAATATTCATTATCCCCCAACTGTGCCCTGTGCTTAATTAAAATGTATGTGGAAGCAGGGAAAGAGTTGGAGAAACTGCCATCAGAGGACAAAGGTGATAATATGCAGAGTAGCAAATAGTAGAATTTCTTATTCTACAGATGCTGATGTTTTTATCCCTTAAGCCAACATTGTAAAGTGTTTTTATTTTCAACAGCCATCAGCCAACCTGCATATGAATGTTATAGATTTCGTAAAAAAACTGAATCACAGTGCAGGCGTGGCTTTTAATTTGTTAAGAAAACAACAGGCAAACTTTGAGATTTTACAACAAGAAGTTGCAGAAAAAGATTGACTCTTGTTATTGTGGAGCAAAGTTTTGGAATAATGGTAGTATTACACTACTTTCTGTGCAACAGGATTTAGTACCTCCAAAAGTACACAGCTTATAAATAACTACATGAAAAACAAAACTGAAAAAGTAGTGACAGGCAGAGTATGCTTCAAGTCACAACATATGTACACATGAAACAAAGTGGATTTGCACTCAACCAAGAGCCAGAGCACATACTTTACTGCACTACCTGTTAAACTGCATTTTCATTTCTCTCCTGTTCAGTGAATGAGCCAAAGAGAAAGAATTCAATATAAAAAATATATATAAAATACAAGAGTGTGTTTCATCAAGCGCTTACCATCTCCATCCAGGTCATCGGTCTCATCTGCCCAGCTTGTAGACTTAGTAGGGTAACTGGGGGCCACACCGCTACCTCCACTGTCCTCTGCCAGAAAGTCGGTCAAAGTAAGGGTCTTCCCCTTCTTATTCTTCTTCTTAGCTGGAAGGATGACATACACAAAGTATAAACTCAGTTACCAGAAATAATAATCTAAACAAAAGACTCCACCAAAAAAGCCTCTGCTAAAACGGAGGAAATATCCGTTATACTGAATTTGAACTACTATCCAGAGCACTATGTGGTGTAATATAAGTAAACATGGCAATAAAAGTAACACATCAAATACATGAGTTTACAGAACACTTCATTAGGACAGCTGCATGACAGACCATGCAAAGACAATTTGCAGTGCTAAGTAGTATGATGTTGTCTACTGGGCCAGATAAAAACTGACCTCTTTTTGCATGGGAGAGTCAACAAATGGGGAGTGGTCTGCCTATCAAACTGTCACTGTGCAGCAGGTCAAAAAACACTTCACCTCTATTGTTCATCCTCAGAAAGCAAGGTGCAAATTCTTTGGCATGGTTAAAACACCAAGTTTTACTTTCCCTGCATATTTTCAGTGCTGTTTTTTTAGTGGCAATCAATAAGTCATGCATCTGTTGCAGAACATTCCTCATAGTGATGGTCTGAATGGCAAACAGGTTAAGAGCTGCCCATGGGGCTTCACACACAGCTCTGAGCACAGAACAGGTCTGGTTTGTTTTGGTCTGCGGCAGAAAAGGGGGATCGACAAAGCTGGCAGTGAGCTTTGTTGAAAAAACCTTGCAGTCAGGACATTCTTTACACACAACGTTACAAAACATACACACAGATGGTTTACACCTCGTGCATAATGCAAAGTCACTGTTTACAACTGGCATGCCTGAGCGACAGGCTTCGCCTACTTTTGAGCCATGAAAACATGAATAATATCCAATTCATTTAGTGGTTTTCCCAACGCTGCGCAACCATTATGACAAACGAAACTAGAAGCTACGTAATGTTAACTTGTGGCTACATAACTTCAGCTAACCATAGTTGTATAACAGCTGTTTAGGCCAACAGTTATTGTTGTGCTAACTTAAACATGATGTTAATGACTTGCTAGCTATGTGGGTCGCTTTTGTCTTTGTGCTTATGCGGGCTTAGTCAGCAAAGGACTGCTGACGGGGGAAGTATCCCTGCTTAGCTGGCTAGGTTTTAGGGCCTAGCTCACGTCGCAGCGCCTGGATCCAAGTGCGCCATCATTGGAACAAGACGTGGCCGGCGGGACGGACGGGACGGCTCAAAGTTGTGAAGCTGCTATTCAAGTGTTTAGGATGTGACCCAAGCGGCCCAGCTGCCCCGGTTCATCAAACACCGATATCAGGGAGCCAGGCTGCACACGTGGGGAGACTCCTCGGGTAGCCAGGGCTCCTCGGCCCAACCCCTCCTCCAACAAACGCGCTTGCGCCCGGTGCTTATCTGCTCCGAGCGCCACGGCGAGCCCCGCTACAGATATACAATGTGCCAGCACTGCACGCAGTTAGAAACATTTTATAACATGTCACGCTTTGGCCCATACGCATAATAACGTACGAGATCAAAAGTAGACACCTAAAGCATCACAACGAGTGTTTCCTTGTGAAAAAAACACGTGTAATCAGCAGGTTAAAATGTTCAGATTGTGCAAGTCGTTGCTTCGTTCATTTGCCTTCCTCCAGCCGCTGCGTCTTTCACGGGCCAAAACAACGGACGAAACCCACTCACACACGCGGGACATTGACGCGGAACAATAAGACAAGGTATTAATAGTTCTTAAACTCCGTGTAATTTACCAAACCAAAGTATAACCCTCTGAAATTTCCCCCAACCGACCCAGATCGTTCACCCACATAAACCTCACCTGACGCCGCCATGTTGGAGAGCGAGTTCGTAGTAGTTCCCGGATGAAGGCGTCAGAGGTTTATTATCGGGAGCGCGCATCGCGTTCACAGCTCTGTCTCCTCCCTTGTTTGCTTATTGACCTATATCCTCATAGCTCCACTGATCCAATGAATCCTTAATAAAACTACGTTTCTTTAATTTAATTTATCTATACAGTATAACATAGACTAGAGCTGTGTTAAGTGCATCTTCTAAAGTTGTTATTTTTGCCTTTTTTTTTTGTTGCTGCACTTCAACTTCGGACATTTTACAAATCTCTGTCTATCTTAAGTCTCCATACATCCACATATGAAGACAGTGAATCTTGTGTTTCCTGCACTTTTACTTTATCCTTCTTTACTTTAACCTGGTGTCCTTTATTTTATTTTATTTTTTAAATTTTTTTTATTTGTTTTTATTTTTATTTTATGTTTTTATTGTTTGTTTCTGATTTTTGGTTTATTTATTCTTTTTTTTCTGTTGTTGTTGGTATTATCATTGTTATTGTAATTGTTTTGTATTGTGTGCTGTTGTTGATTTTTGGTTTTTGTGTTGTTGTGTTGAGTGTATGTACATCCTGTTTGTTGAGTGAGTTGTGGGAAATTGTGGTGCTTTGTTTATGTGTTGTCGATGACCCCAGGAAGAGTAGCTGCTGTGGTGTGCAGCAGCTAATGGGGATCAAACTAATAAACTAAACTAAACAGAGACTTTTTTTGTCTTAACAAAAGCACAATATCCTTGAACAAACAACATTAACAGTACAAAACATATTATTATATTATAAATATATTATTATTATTATTATTATTATTATTATTATTATTATTATTATTATTATTATTATTATTATATTTTATTGTTGTAAATTTTTCCACTTATGTTTAATATTGGTAGTTTGATATCCAGATTTAACAACTTTTAGAAACTAATAATCTAGGATGCTGCTAAAGAATCACTCATTTGAGACAATTGAGACTTCAAATGTGAAGTGAACATAAAGTCCTCATGTCGCTTTATTCTATAAGAGTGCATGCTACTGCACATTTCAACACTTGAACATGGCTGTGCAAAACCAAAGTTTGTCACTCTATATATTTTCCTTGGTCCTTATCAGTCTGTTTTGCATATTGGCCTGTGTAAAATACTGCACAAACAGCTGAGTTCAGTTACACAATTGCAAGTCGCACAGAAATTTGTAGAACAGTCTTTCTGTGCAACACCAGATTAACAATTAACATTATCAAATAGATTAAAGATTATACTTATTTTTTTCTATTAACCAGGCTCTACTTATAAAGGGAACAATTAATAGTCTTATTTTTTGTCTTACAAGTCCCTTTAAGTTAATTATCTGTCATGTATATGATTTGGGCTCATTCATTTCAACAGCTGTTTATCATTATTGTGGTATTTTATATTTATGCTGCCAAGGTTATATGTGTTGGATTACCGTCACTAATGCATTTTACTGTTGCAGCAGGTCAAAGTGGAGCAAATCCAGACCTATATTATACATTGGAGTAGTTTAATTTGTCCCAATGATACTTATTTGTATGTGTTTTGTTGCACAGTTATCATAAATGTCAAATTAATGTATAGTGGAGTAAATAATAGAGTACGATTAATCAAATCAAGCATAGTAAACATGTAAGAGAAAATACCTATAATATTGTGCTCGTAAAGTCTGCAATCAGCTGTAACCATAGAAGCTGTAGCTTATTTTGTGACCACTTGGGGGCTGCAGAAACACATGGTAGTCAACAGTCACCCTTTTTTTTTTATTACATATTCATTACATAGGCATGCTGAGTGTTATTGTCTTTTATTTGAATGGCATCTCTGCTCAGTACCTACTGTATTATTTACCAAATTGCAAGTTCGGATCCTTCATTCCAATCTGTAAGAATACTCCCTCTTTTTGATGTAAGCCTTTTTCAGTACATTCACAATCTACATCTAGTCTGTTTTCAGAATGTATTTCAGGTCAATTCTGAAATCATTTGCTGCAATACAAGGTCAATTCCATCCTCTTCAGAACAGCATTTTTCACTTTTCCCTTTACTTTACCTCACTGTAATGAATCATATTAACTGTCCCATCTTAAATTTATTGAAGAAACAAACTAAACTTGATTGTTTGGCCACTTAAATAATGTACGCTATGTAAAATCAGAACTGGAGGTTATCACTTGTTAAGTCCCTTGAGGGTTTTTGGTAACAATCCATCACCATTTTTAACCAACATGTATTTATGTGTATGTTTTTACTATGTGAAAATTGAATAACTAAAAAAAAAAACCTGCTCTCTTCCACAGTGTTATTCAGAGTTCATACTTTTTCACCTTGCATACTGCTTTGCCTTTAGCTTTGTGGCAATTTTGTCTGTATTTTATTTTTTATTTATTCGTCATTAAATTGAATAATCTTATTATGAGGAGAACCCGACAAGACCTTTCTTTTGTTTCTTCCTGCTCATGTGTTTCTGGAGTTATTTGTTTTACTTCAGTCATCATGCTCTGCATATATTATTTTTATTATTGTTATTTTTATTATTATTGTTTGTTTTATACATCTGGCACCTATTAATTGCTTTTTCTCTGTTATGTGTAGTAAAATATCTACTCTAATAAATAGATAGTTTATTGTTAAGCTTGATCATCACTACTGTGTACAGCCAATGAGTACGTTTTAAATGCTTATTTGTAGAGTGTTTTTCCCCCAACACAAAAAAAAGGTTTCAAATGAATCTGAAAGTCAGATTTGCTCCATATTTTAAATGGTATTCCTGACATTGGGCTATAAACTGGGACAGAAGGAGCTTTGGGAGATCGAATCATGACTAAAGTTACTATAATTAACCAAAAGCCTGGTGTAAATGTAAAGAAAATGATGTCTGTGTTATTAATTCTACAGGTTTAAGCAACATCTCTGAGTTTTCACTTAAACGTTCAGTGTGTGATGTTTAGTAGCATCTAGTGGTGACGTTAAAGATTGCACCAGTGCTGTCATTTAAATCTGATTTAAAGTGGCCACTAAATATGCGTTTGTAATCTTTTTTTTTTTAATCTAATCTGTTCTTTTTAGTTCAGGGGAAAATCACACTGTCCAAACTCTGACATGTAAGTGAAGAAAATCCACTTTAATGCTGAGTGTCATCAGTGTAAGATGGAAAATAGATGGAAAAGAATTTTAGAAACATGGTGCACAATGTGAATAGTCCACCAAATAAGTAATAATGAATGTGTTCAGACATGATAACACTTATTAGTATTATATTCCATGTTCTTAATGAGATCCTCTTAAATCCATGTAAATCTTGCACACTTCTTACATCTCAGCACCCATACAGGGCTATGATAATAGTATAAATCCAATAATAAAACAAAACAAAACAAAACAAAACAAAAAAAACAAGTATAAAATGTACTTGCTTATATTGTGAAATAACAACCATTAGATAAACAAGAGGCATGGCAGTGTGTCAACAAATATTTTTATTAATTTTATTTTGCTGTCAAGCGAGGACATGGTTGCTTTCAAAACAGTCCTGCTGGATTTACTTTGGTGTGGTTTAATGCCCTTATACAGAAATTTCTGCATTATCAATGTGGTACCAGATATGTGACTGTGGTTTGTTTAATTGGGAAAGGGCATGACGTTTGTTTGTTGTTTTTTGCTTTTTTTGTTTGATGGAGAGTTGTTGGCAGCTCTGTCTTCATTGTTGGGATGGTCCCAAAATGTTGTTCCAAATTAGGTTGCGGCGGCCAGCTCATCGAGTGCATCCTGGAGCCTGTACAAAACATAAATCAAACAGTTTGACCTTGTTGAACTTATCATGTATGTGACCATTGCCAACTGAATCCTGTGCCTACAAACCACAACTACACCACCATTGTCATCTTTAACTGTTTTTCTTCTCCACACCTTGTAGAAGCCAATAATGTAATAACAGCCGATAACGTAATAACGGCCAATAACGTGATAAATTTGCCAATAACGTTATAACTTATTGGCTGGTTATTACGTTATTGGCCTGATAATAAAAAAAAAAAATCTTTGCAAATGTAATAACTGAGCGAATAATGTAATAAGTTATAACGTTATTGGCCAAAAGCTATTATTATGATATTGGTTCAGGACTTTTATTATGTTATTGGCCAGATATTACGTTTTACTATTACACCATTATTATTACTATTACTATTACATTTTAAGAATGGCAAATTTATTCCGTTATCAGTTGTTATTACATTATTGGCTTCTACACACCTTAATAACTCTTACTTGAAGTCGCCTCCATCCAGTAGGTTTTTGTATGTGCCAATCTCAGCCTCCAGCTTCATCTTCATGTTGAGCAACGCTTCATAGTCTTGGGTCTGTTGCTGGATGTTTGCACGCAAGTTAGTCAGCTCCTCCTCCAGACGCATAATGATGGCATTGTATTTCTCCATTTCCATATTGTTTCGTAGCTCTGTGTTGCGTAAGGTGTCTTCTAAAGATGCTTTCTGTTAAAGGGTTGAATACAACAAATGAGAGGAATTCTATCACGCAAGAAAGTTCTAACCTTGGTGAAATTATTACAGATGCATGCTTACTAAGCTCTGCTGGGATGCAAGTTCGATTTCCAGCGTTTGGATCTGTCTGGATAAGTCACTCTTCTCCATCTGTGCCCCCTGGAGAGCTTCTGTGTTTTGTGATACCTGGACCTGCACATCTGCAATCTGACAGAGTGATAGGGAGAGGATGTCAGCCAACAAATAAACAAGTCCACATATGCAGTTATTGTACAACTACTTTAGGAGACACTGCATCTGCACCTGATTTTCATGCCACCGTTTAAGGTCCTCTGCATTCTTCACTGCCATCTTCTCATAGTTTGCCCTCATGTCCTCCATGATCTGGGACAAGTCCTGACCTTTGGGAGCATCAACATCCACTTGTACGCCTGATTGGGAGATCTGATTCCTAATTTCCATCACCTCCTACAGAAAAGACACAAAAAGAGAAATTATCTGAAATGTTCAAGGCTTGTGACTCTACTCACTGTTCCAAGATTGTGGTTTTTATTAATCTGGTGGTCGTATCGCTCACATTTTCGTGGTTCTTCTTGAGGAAAACAAGCTCCTCCTTCACAGCTTCAATCTCACTCTCAATGTTCATCCTGCTCATGTTGGTATCATCAATGACTTTCTTCAGGCCGCCAATGTCAGCCTCCACAGACTGGCGGATTGCCATCTCATTGTCGGACCTGTAGGAGGTTGGAGACACATACTCTACTGTAATGCAGCAAATACAAATATTTATAGGCTGAATTAGATGGAGTCAAAAAAAAAAAAGTCAACATACTTCACTTTGAAGTCATCAGCAGCCAGACGGGCATTGTCGATCTGGAGCACCAAACGACCATTTTCTGAAATCTTGTCGAAAATCTGCACAAAAAAAGTAGGAATTAATAGAGAGTATTGTGTACTCTTTTGCCAGCAACAAGATTTATTCATTTTTTTGTTGCAAAGAATACAGGGTGTCTTGCACAAATCAGTAGTGTTGCTCTAATCATTATTGCAGTAAAACATTATTAAACAGAACTACAGAATTAGACATATGATGTGAATCACTGTTTCCCTTATGTAACAATAGAAACCCAAGAGTCAAATTACACAGTGGAGCCACAAAACTGGTTGAATCCATAGCAACATTCAATAAAAAAGAGGAACCACAAACTGCAGGATGGGAAGAGTGATGTTCCCGTGCCAAATCACAATCTGGTTTGTTTTAGCGTTGTTAGAAAATGTGTTTCCTGTCTGAATCAGTCGCACACAGTTTTATTCTCTGCAGTTTTCCCCCAGCAGAACCATCATTCTCTCTGCATATACAGCCTGATTGTCTATGTTTATGTGTGCACAGGCATCGGATTCTTTGTGTATGTACGAGTGCTTGTGGTTTTTGTGTGTCTATTGTATCCTGTCCAAAAGGAAAAAGGAAATACTTAACGCTTTATGTGTTGAGAAAAATTAAATGAAACTGCCACCATCAATGTGCCATTATGTGACATCGAAGAAGTTTCTGGGGAAGAATGTGACATTTGACTCCTCTGACTGGAGCCGATTGTTATACAACTCCTCTACCACACTCACTCACACACTGGCAGCATCAGATCCTTTGTGTGTGTCATTACCACACATCTGGTTCCCATTGAGGCCCTCCTACACCAAAGAATGCTTGTAGAATCTCCATTTACACGCCTGACCATTTGGAATTTTTTTGTCTGTGAAGGGTTGCTTGCCAGTTGTATCTGGCTTGCATGATGATACCCTCGTGTTGGTGATTCATCTGAGGAAGTTCTGACCAGTTTGTTGCACGAATGAGTTGATGGGGGGAGGTTCAGAGTTTAGCAACCACACCCTTCATTCTCTCGCAAGAAATTTAATAACCTACAATAGAATTGCTGCCCTTCAGAGAATTGTTATTCACAGTGTGTTTAAAATTAGGTTAATGGAAAGCACTGAAGCAGAGATAAGAAATGAATGAAATAATGCAACAATCTACAACACATAAACAAACCATTTTAAAGATTATCTCTGATAATGCACTCAAAGTTTTTCACATTAGAGGCCTGAATAAACTTCTACTTCATTTTCACACTCAAACAAAAACATTTAAAACACTCTAATCCCTCCCCTCTCATTGTCTGTCTCAATTACTGATATTAAAATTCTGTTTTTACATGTGCACTTTCAGATAATATTTCCTATATGTCACTTACCTGTCTGCGAAGGTCCTCTATGATGGGCTCGTACTTGCTGTAGTCTCTCATGTCGGGCCCTCCTTTCTCAAGGGCCTCCCTGATCTTCATCTCCAGCTCCTTGTTGGCCTGCTCCAGGTTCCTCACCGTCTCAAGGTAGTTGGCCAGGCGGTCATTCAGGTTTTGCATGTGTCCCTTCTCGTTGCCCAGGATGGAATTGCCACCTGCAGATGCAGCAGCTCCTCCACCCAAACCTGCACTCATACCACCACCCATTCCGCTGCTCACCTTGAAAGCAGATGAGGATGAGACGATTGGGGCATTGGAGCGCAGGGTAGGTGCAGAGGAGATGCGAGAACCTCTTCCACCAGCACCACCATAAACGCTGACTTGATGATACTGGGGTGTGGATCTGGTGAAGGACAGGTGCCCAGAAGGCCCATGTTTGCCTCCTGCTCTGAAGCTAAAGGTGGACATGTTAAGCACTGCTGAGAATAAAGTGAAAAATGAGATGTGGAGGCTCGCCACTGACCGGCTCAGAAAGTGACGCTGGCAGGGGGAAGTGGGGAACTTATACTCCTCCTGCTTTTCCCTCAATCACAGCTGGTTTTTTAGACCCTGCCCACTTCAACATCGCCCCTTTCTTCTCTTCCTGCTCCCCTCCCTGCTCACATCCACCCACATGTTCCCTTTTTTTATAAACAAAATACTGTTTCTATCACTAAGCAACATAACAAATGTATAGCATATGTTGTCTCTTAAACACATTCACACACACTTGATTAACCAAAGCAAATCATATTATTCAGCAGGAGTATAACCAACAAATTAAAAAGGCAAGTGATAGATATTTAGATTACAATAAATCTAGAAAATAAAAGAAGAAATAAAATGTAAAGTTAAAGGGTAAAAAAAAAAGATTGGCCAAAAAGGTTTACCTCATAAACATGCAACTGAATTTCTTTGGTTTTCCCATAAAAGGCATGATGCAAACCATTTGCTGCATAGTTTCTAAGTTTGTGGTCAAGCCAGCCCAAAATAAACAGACTTTCAGTCTACTTTCCTATCTAGACTGAACTGAAAACAAGATATAGGAGCTACAACACTGATTTTCATGAAACCAAGAGGGAAAGAGTAGTATTTTTTTTAAACAGTTAAGTCAAAACTGTGAAATTAAAGAGGAAATGTTTGTGCAGTTGTTTATGAACTGATAAGATCCAGTACTGATTTTACACAACATGAACATTTAAACAATAAAACCTGTGATATTCAAAACAATACCAAAGCTTCAAATACGCCACAATAGAAGAGATCCATAAAGAATGAAGGTAAGGTGATAGCACCTTTTCAGCATCTGAAGCCAAGAACACAATTGATATGAAAGAGAAGCTGCCCTCATTCAGTTATCATACTCTAGGCGTTTATCTCCATAGATCGGTTTTGTTTAGGATTTTGAACAATTGTCTTTTAAGCCATATCAGATATGCATATCATGAGAACTACCTTTGGTATCTCATTGTAAGGAGTGTTCCTTCTTCATTAACCTTTTGTTATACACATGACAAACACAACACCATAGTTCAACTGTTCGCTATTGGGTGAAGGAGGATAAAAGGGCCAGAATCTCTAAAGCACCAAAAGAATGAGAAAGCCCCCAAAAATAAATAAATAATATTACTGGGATCTGGCATGTCCTGAGAAGGGTTCATAAAGGTTTAAGTGAGAGCAAAGTTGCGGACAGAGCAGATTTACTCTTGGCCTCATGAATCATATTATAAAACCATTTAGGAGAAACCCTCACACACCCTCTGAGGCCCAAACAACCCAGTTCTTTTCTTTGTAGAAACTGCCTTGTCATCACAGCTGATCAAGTTTCAGTGTTTCCCACACTTTACACCATTTCATCCCAAATTATCACATTTAATTAGTATTTTCTTTAAATAGTCCTGATGAAAAAACAAAAAGCAAAGGAATGTGAAAAGACACACCATACAGTCTGGCCTTGGACCATGACAAGCAGATATAAAGAGGAACACTGGATTAAATCAGTGTGACTCATATCTCATGACATGTCTTCACTGTCTTGTTTATCTGAGTGTGTTGACGACTCTCTGACTCAAAGAATTCACAAATCCTAACAAACAGAAACAGGTCTTTATAGTGACTGAAACGTTTCATTTTTTTCCCTTTTTTAAATAAGTTTAACTGGTTCTGAATTACTGCTCAGAAAAGAAAGAGGAAATGTGGGGGGAGCTTTACTCTCAGTCGTCATGGTAACACACAGCAAGGAATCTGGAAAACTACTACAGGAGTTTATGGTCTTTGCAAATGTTGGACAACTGTCAGATTATCCACGCTCTCACTCTGGTGTGGCCTCGGATGAACCTCCTTTCCATCTTTCTTTCTCCTCAGAGCACTCTCTCACCCGTTTATATACAAAGCAAACGGTATTTATTAGCATAAATACATATGCAAATATAATAATCATATGACACAAGGAGTCGACACAGGAGCCCCTCACTGACTGAGCTATAAAAAGCACAATGAGAGAGTTACTATTTGTGTATCTGTCTGTATTTCAGTTTTATGGCTACGTCCAGTGTGTGTAGAGGTCACACATCAGAGGTAAGAGAAATGTGTCAACTAAGAGGCATTTTCTCTGTGGGATGTCATGTCCATTTCTAGCCCAAAGACATTTCGCAGGAAGACTTAAAAGGATGAGTGAGTACGATGCGTTTCATCAGAGGAACACCTATCCTCATAGGTGGGAACAAATGTTTAGTTTCATTAAAAGTCATAAAACCACTTCTTTAAAGATGTTACAAGTCATCAAGTGTGTCTTTGTGTAACTTCTTCAACTGAATGTAAGAAGCAGAACATGCACATCCATAAATACTCCATTGGGACCACATCAGACCACTCCTTCTGTGCTGCTTTCTCACATAAAACTCTTCCACTCTCTAGTCACTAGGGGGCGTGAGTCACAAAGCAAATACACCCACTACAATGACACAAAATGTCCAGGCACCCTCACATTTTGTAGCCACTCCCACTGGTTGGTTACAGGGCAGAACTTGTGTTTTGACGCTGTTGAACTCTATGCCTCGGTTTGTGAAGATGTCATTTATTTTCCGTGTTTGAACAAGAGTGATAGGGTGAAGCAGGAAGGAAGTTTTACAGCTGATGTTACTGATAGCTGTAAGGGCTAGGCAGGACCCTCCTTAACATACAAAGTCCAGTCTGACGACCAAAGCTGAATTATATACACCTGCATATTAAAATATAATGATACAGAAAGTTTTTTATAGCAGCTGTTTATTGCTCTAAAAATCTCGGTTTCATTCTATTTTTGTTTCTTTTTTGCAATAGTTCATGTTTAAAATCATTAGGTATTATACAGGGTGTATCAAAAAATATATATACATTTTGAAAAATTACCCCCAGTTCTGCATGTGATAATTTTAGGTAGGTAGGGGATTGGTGGATATTTGTCCAAATTTACAGACCCAGGTTTTCTTGCATGAGTGAGCAGGGGCAAATTGCGCAATCCAAGTTAAAACTGGTAAAACTGGATGTAGCGGTGGGATTTAAATCAAATCAAAGGTCACGGGAGGGGACAATGGGCATCCATCTTGTTTTCCACAAAATTGCTAGGTTGCAGCATTAACACTTCGGCCACCGTGTCAATTTCATTTCCTTACCCGTGGCAGCTGTTCCTGCCTTTCAAAGTTAATTCAACTTGTTTAGGCCTGAAAATGTCACTGAGGACAGGCCAAGTTAGGGTTAGGGTTAACCCTTACTCATGCATGAAAACCTGGGTCTGTAAATTTGCACAAATATTCACCAATCCCCGACTTACTGACCAAGGTTCCAATAGTTTTGGATTTTTCATTATAGTTTAGTTTTATTTAGTTTTGACTTTTTTTTCCCTGTAATTCAGTTAGTTTTAATTCGTTTTTAGAGCAGGTTTGATAGTTATTACTAGTTTTCGTTATTTTTTAAATGCTTAGTTTAAGTTTAGTTTTAGTTTTTTGTTGTTGTTGTTTTTTTATATATCTTTTCTCTTCTTCACCATCGTATTCAAATAATCCCAGACAGGATTCTGCTGCTTTCTCCCAACTTTAGTCTGCATGTTTCCAGGTAGAGTGGGGACCAGAAGACGACTGTAAACCACAAGTGAACACAAGTGACGGACCGTTAAATATCATATGGTGCCAGCAGCTAAAATTGCTTGAGGGAAATAAATCGATTTTGTATCAATCCGACATTGACAAAGACGAAAACGAGGGGAATTTTATCCATAATTTGTATACGTTTTAGTTAGTTTTGTAAGCACACAATACAGTTTCAGTTAGTTATCGTTCTTTTAATTATAGTTTTTATTTATTTCAGTTAACGAAAATGTTTTTTCAGTTCTAGTTTTTGTCATTTCGTTAGGTTAATAATCTTGCTACCGACATCCATAAAAGAATATTCCAACTATTATCTAATTTGGAGCTGAGGGTAATTTTTCAAAACGTATAGTTTTTTTGATACACCCTGTATTTCTTACAACTGTATAGTAGTGCAAAGGTGACTGTTGGAATACCATCACCTTATAACACCTCATTCACAGCCTTTTACTCCATCCATACTTAGCATCATGCATCTTAAATCCCACCCTGTTCTTGCGTCTGACAGTGATTGTGAAATAGGTTTGTTTCTTATCTTTGCTAATTGTCATCTCCAACCCCCCACTAACTCATCTCTGCATCACCCCTCCCCTTGTAGCATGTACGTGTCTCTCTCAGCACATTCCTGACTTAATGTGTAATATTGCAGCTTCTTACAAACCAAAACATCACTGGCCTCTTAAGAGACCTAAGGTCAGGAGTTTAGCTTCTTAAATTACCATCATAGTTTTGTCATGCACAAAGAATGACAAATTATCATGTCTAGAAGAATAAACTTAAACTTTATTAATTATTCAGCTGTCAGCGTGGCCAATAAATACAGCTCAGGCCATCAGTTGACGGGTTTTTCCGGGGGCTGAGTTAATGAAACAACAAAAACTGGTTGACTTGTACATATATGGCAGCCTCCAAGTTTAGTACAGAAACTCCATTGTGAAGAGTCACGTCACTGTTTGAGAGCAGCCAAGTAAAACATGCATTTTTCGAGTGGTCCAAAGCTTTAAAGTCCCTTTTAGGTTGTTAAGGTGTTCTTTCCACAGCACTTTCCCTCTCTATCTTGTATATGGTTTGTGCACAGTGAATAGCTTGGGATTTGTTTGTTTACAATAGATGGTACATAAGGGTCTAGTTTTTTCATAGCCCTATAAAACATGAAAAAGATGAGTAGGGATGTGTTCAAAGTGCAGGTTGAAAAAGCAAAGGGTTTATTCTGGTACAAATTAAGCAGCACTTGAGAAAAGAACCATGAGTCATAAATCTGCCAAGCGACATATGAATCATGATTTCCACAGTTTGAAAGGAAGGTTGAGGTTCCTGTTTTAT
Organism: Sphaeramia orbicularis; assembly: GCF_902148855.1. Taxonomy (NCBI): domain Eukaryota; kingdom Metazoa; phylum Chordata; class Actinopteri; order Kurtiformes; family Apogonidae; genus Sphaeramia; species Sphaeramia orbicularis. The sequence continues at coordinate 25,233,567 of NC_043961.1, read as the reverse complement.
ATAAAAGCGTCATGAAATGATAAGGCCTTACCAAATGTGTTTTTCTCTTTAATATCTGTAACCATGGAAGTAGAGATATGTATCGAGCCATAAATTCAAATACATACAAATACATAAACAATTTGAGGGTTATGGGTTGTCTCAAGGTTAGGTTAAGTTCAGGGCAGCGATGATGTTAAGGTCAGAGGTTACGGTTTGGTATGTTGTAGATATTGTTAGTCACCAGGAAATGAATGTAAGTCAATATAATGTCCCTGAAACTCATGAAAACCTGATGTGTGTGTGTGTGTGTGTGTGTGCCTGGTTCACTGATCACAGCTGATAAAGTCATTCCTCAGCCAGTGCCATACACCTCACTATTGTGCAATGTGCAGACGCTAAATAAAAGCTCACTGACTTTGATGTTTCCAACGGTATCATCTACAAATGTCTGCGTAGAATATTTGCTCTTTCAATAACTTACTTTTAATCATCACCTAATGTGGAGATTTGTCAAAAAAATACCCCCTCAAATGAGTTATAAATTAAAGATAAAAATACAAAGCCAACAGAGTGTACTGAATGGGTAAAATTGGTTCTCCCACACTTAGGTGACATCCAGTGACTGCCCACAAACACATAAAGCACATCACACTGGGCAACCACAATTTACTTTGCAATATGTCATGTCTATGAGAACTGCAGTAAAGTGGAAGAGAAGGTCATAAAAATGATGCGTCTGTTCATTATACCCAAGGTTTGACTTTATGTGGTTGAGTGTGTGTTTGTATGTGTGAGATGTGAGCGTGCATGTGTGTTTCGTACAGTACAATTTAATAACTGGAAGATACAATTGAGCCAATACTATATAAAGTAATGTAAAGCACGAAGTATGGAAAATGCTACTTTATAAGTTTGCTAATGGACAGAACTCACTTTTCCAGTGTTAATCCAGTACATTTACAATAACTCTTTGTGAAAGTGGCACACCGACTATTATGTAATTGTTGTGCTCTCTCCAACCCACTTTGTGTGCTGTAAATGTGTAACATGATGCAATTTTCTTCCCTAACATTCCCTCATCTTTCCCTCTCTCCCACTCCCCCCTTGCTCTTCACTTTCTTGCTGAAGACGACAGCCAATCGTACCTCAGCAGGGTCCCTCCCTTGCTCTGATAAATAGCAGTGGAGACCAGGGAGGGTCTATCTGCCTGACTCTCTTTCCCTCAGAAGAGTCTCTCAGCCTCCTCTCCCAGCCTCAGTGCTACCGACTCCCACTGTGACCATGTCCGTCAGAGCTCTGAAGACCACTACCTTCTCCACTGTGTCGTCCTCCAGGGGCCCATCCCAGGGTTTCAGCAGCCGCTCCTTCTCTGGTTATGGGGGCCGTGGTGTGGCCGGCGGCAGGCAGAGCTATGCTGTCCGCAGCTCCTATGGAGGTGTGGGCAGCAGTGGTGCTGCTGTGGGCGCTGGGGGATTTAAGGTGGTTGGTGGGTATGTCGCTGGGGGCTCTGGACAAAGAGGAGGTGGAGTAGAATTTGGCTATGTGGGCTTCGGTGGGGGCATGGCTGGTGGCATGGCCAATGACATGCCACCCCCCATCACAGCTGTAACAGTGAACAAGAGCCTGCTGGCCCCCCTGAACCTTGACATTGACCCCACTATCCAAGCAGTCCGCACCCAGGAGAAGGAGCAGATCAAGACCCTGAACAACCGCTTTGCAACCTTCATTGACAAGGTCAGTACACACAAAATGATGATGAGATGTACTCAAGGGTTAGTGCATGAAATTTGGTTTTTGCAGAGGCATACCTGGCATAGAACTGGGAAAAAGAGCAAAAACAGTAGATATTGCATGTTAGTTGCAGGGCGTTGTTTCCCATGTGCTGCTGGTATCAGTGACCATCAGGAATTAATTCTGTGCAGACAAAAAACAAAAATCACTTTTGCATTACAGGAAATGTGTGTATTACAAGCCAAAATAGCTCAAGGTGAAAGAGATCTGATTACACAATAGATATTATTCATCAGAAAATCCCTGTGAACACTGTATATATATATATAACAACAGCAGTCTGCCAAAAGCCAAAGCACAGCATTTCTGACATTTTGAGTTAGCTTCTTCACGTTCGCTGCCAGATCACAGAGCTCAGATAAGAGGATCAGCATGGATACAGAGTACAATCAGGTCTAGGATGAAGAGCAGAGCTATTTTGCCTGGAGGGCAGCATGCCATGTAAGCAATATCCTGCAGGAGAGAGAGTATTTAGTGTTCATGAAAGTCAAAAAAGGGCCTAGAGTGCCTGTTTTTCTCTTTTTTTTCTAATTACTGCAGTCTGATTTTTGAAGTTATTTTAAAGCTAAAGTCTATGCAAAAATTTGGTAAAACAGAACAATAGGGGTAGTGTGGAAGTTTCCATTAGACAAGCTTGTTAAAAACAGGTAGGAGTAAACTCTGCAATAGACTTATACTCAAAATGTTGGTTGTTAATCTGATCATTAGCCACTTTATGAGGCTGTATAATGATTAAGAATGCCATTTTCTTGACAGTAGTATAAATCACTATTATATATCCACTACCAAACGGTGATTACTCCTACGTACAAAGCAGCTATCTTATCAGTCAGTTAACAGAAGCTGGCACAGACCATACCACTTATGTCCATTTACTATCTTGCTGTCTTAGTGCCATTCAGTGCGAGTCATAAATGTCTTGTTTAAGGAGGCACCCAGAAGAATGGATATTCGTAGATTTACCTGTAAATCAATCACACCGAGACCATTTCTTCAGATTGTAAAACAAAGCAGTCTGCCCTTCCTCTACATACCTTTCTGATACGGCACAAACATGCAGAGGTGACTGTCTCCTGTCATGTTTGCTGAGTGGTAACCCCACCCAGGGTCAAGACACTGAATAGAAAAGTTATTAAGTGGGGAACTGTGTCACACTCGGTGTAACAGTGCCACTTTGTGTCGAAACACGGCACTAGGGGTTAGAGTTCCATGAGGAGTAACTGATGTGACATTTGAGGTGGAAGAAGTTCAGTCGGTCATTGTTCTTTCAATCGATCCTCACTCATTCCTTTGTCCATCAGCAAACAATGTCGATTCATTCATATTTTTTTCAGTCAGTCTTTTTCTTTACACACATTCCTTTCTGTCCACAACACATACAATTAAATGACTGCCTTCTTGCACCACAGACAAACAATTGCGTAAAAAAAACTATCAGACTATCAAAAGTCATCGAAAACAATGGTTATGCAATCAAGTACTAACTCCTGTGTGTATCATGTGACTAAAACAGACAGAAAAGAAAACATGGAATGCCTAAAAGCACTGTTTTTGTCAGTACAATGCCATAGATATTGATGTAAGAACTGAAGTGATTTTGGTTATTATCAAGAAAACATGGAAAATGGCTAGATATCAGCTCTGAAATTAAACTTTTATGGGCTACTTTGTTGTTATCATTATATTTGTCCAAACAAATGTACCTTTAGTTGTACCAGGCATTAAAATGAACAAGAAACTGAAGAGAACAAGAGGTGGTCTAATAATTTTTTCCACAACTGTATTCATATTGCTTTCAAATAAGGAGGGGGTTATATATGCAGAATGACTTGCCCATTCATTTAATCACTGCTTAACCAGTGAAGCCAAACATTCTCAGTCTGATCGTTGATGCTGTGCTGTATTTCTATGTGCATCAATGCCATAGAACCACTAATCTAATTTTTAACAAATAAGGGCCCATCATTACTTCTGTGTCTGTTCCCAAATGGAATGTTCTCTTTATTTAACCTTCCTTAAGCAATGTATCACCATTTTTTTATAATATTATGCTCCGGATTTAATTATTTTTCTGTGAAAATCTGGTATTTTATTATATTTAATTTACTGATCATGCAGTTGTTCATAAAAGCTCAAAGTAAAGTTCATGGTTATTATATTAAAAACTGGAAAAACTGGAGAAAAAGTGACTTTTTTTGTAAAACATACCATTAACTGAGCATAAACCCAGTGTCTCCATCTACTGTCATTGATTAAACTCCATGGATTTTACTGGTGAATCAATGTTGTAGAAGATGACGGTGTTTCCATGTTCACTACAGAGCCTCTGAACGTCTAAATAGGTCATATCTGATGACCATGAAAAGATGACAACCTGCATTTTACACCAATTATTTACATGGATTGATAGAATTAGTGGATCACCAGGTATTAAACATTTTAGATCAGTAGATGGTTTTGGTCGACGGTGGATGTTTGGATCTTTATGGGTTAATTATGCATACATCCACTTTTCTTTCTGCAGGTCCGCTTTCTAGAACAACAGAACAAAATGCTGGAGACCAAGTGGAAACTCGTGCAGGAACAGACCACATCCCGCTCCAACATTGATGCCATGTTCGAAGCTTACATCGCCAACCTGCGCAAACAGCTGGATAACCTGGGTCATGAAAAGGTCAAACTGGAGTCTGACCTGCATCACATGACGGGTCTTGTGGAGGACTTCAAAAATAAGTGAGTTAATGAAGCTGCAACTTTTCCCTTAGACACGTTAAAACGAAAGATGTTCCGTGTGTTCATTTTAATCTTTTTGTTTCTCTAGGTATGAGGATGAAATCAACAAACGCAATGAGTGTGAGAATAACTTTGTGCTCATGAAAAAGGTCTGTTTAAGTATTTTTTTTAACAATATCTTGAATCTAGAATTATCCAAGGGGCACTTCTCCCTAGTGCTACATGCAAAAATGTAACATATTCAATGCTTTCTTTTCCAATGCAGGACACAGATGCAGCCTACATGATCAAAGTGGAGCTGGAATCCAAAGTGGATGCACTCTCTGAAGAAATTGAGTTCCTCAGGCAGATCTATGATGCAGTAATAACTTTTCTAGAATTATTTTTAGCTGCACACTGATGAAAACTGGTGTAGTAGCATAATATTGCCTGAAATCAGTTTTGCTTCTCCACATTCATTTTAATGCATTGCCTGGTTTAGGAAATTTCCGAACTCCAGAGCCAGATTAAGGACACATCAGTTATTGTGGAGATGGACAACAGCCGTAATCTTGACATGGATGCCATCGTCGCTGAAGTCCGTGCCCAGTATGAAGACATTGCCAATCGAAGCAGGGCAGAGGCTGAAGCATGGTACCAAAATAAGGTGAGAGCTCTTTGGTTATTTCAGATTAACTCTGTACAAAACATCCCCTGATGCAGTCTGACCTTATGTTAATATAGTAATTATACATATAAACTGAATTTATGTCCTCTAGTGTTTTTTTTTTTTCTTTTTCAGTCTGAAGAACAAACAGTCCACGAATCCATCCAATCCATAGATCCAACAATCACTCCATGAAATGAAAATTTATAATACAAACTTCACTAATTAAATAATTAATTTACACAGTCAGACTGAAAAGGACTAGGCTGAAGCTTTCTGCTTATTTTACCTACCTTTTATACATTATTTTACAGCACGTCCTTAACTTTAACAAACACAACATATTCACACCAACAATGAAAACAATATCAATGCTGAAATAAATATTAAATATTGCATACAAACTTAAGACTTAAAGTTCATATATCTATTAACCCTCCGATATCCCATCCAGCAAGGCCCTTACCAAGCACCAAGTGTGCCTTTTTGGCACACTTGTGGAATAATGTCAAAAAAAATTTTCATACAGTTTTTTTTTAAATTCTTTTACAATTTTTTTTATTTCATCAACTTGAGCCGTAAATAAAAATACTGAATACTCATTGATTGTCAATTTTTTTTAACCCTTTAAATGCTGTGTTTGTAATGTAAACAAAGCTTTTTTTTTTTTTTTGGATGCAAAAAACACAAAAAATTATTTTTGTTCAATATACTACATAAAAAGTGGATCACTTATTATTTGATTTTTGCAGCCTGACATGTGTTAATGATTAACTCCAGCATTGGTTAATTTGCATTATTATTTTTGGCGCCAGGTCAAATGTTAAAAAATACAAGCATCTGTCACCAAGTGTGCGTAAAATGCACACCTATAACTCAAACTATTAAATATTATATATTGATTGATTTTTCCGCTCTAATTTGATTTTATTTTTGTAAATCAAGGTCAGCCCTAATCATATATATCAAATGGAAGAAATAGTGCATTTTAGGCACACTTGGAAGACAGATGCTAGTCTTGTAATTTTCTTTTGTTTACAATGTGCACATTTTAGTTGGTGGCCAGAATTTTAAAGATCATGCAAAAATGAACAACTGTTGAATTCTAACCTTATTTAAATTGTGAAAAATAATATGAAGTTTTTTAAAACGAAGTGCAAAGTGTGCCTAAAAGGTGCACCCGGATACCGGAGGGTTAAGAGTCATATTTATAATTGTTTTTTTGAGGTGAGAGGGAGAGGTACATAGTTTCAACTCATCTGTGCTGCTGTTCCACAAATCTACTCCTCTGACAGACGTAGAGGATTTCATAATATATTTCATACTATATAGTGCAGATTATTTTTTTTAAGAAATGAGTAAATTGTGTTAACTTTGTGCTTCTATTCACCTTATTTCAACTCTTCTAACTTTATCTGTCAGTGCTTTACTTAACCTTCTTTCCCCTAAATGTACATAAACAGATGATACAGACACTAAACTCAGTTCACCTATGATTGGAAATATATGGCCCGCATTCTAACCCTGCTCATGATGTTCCAAAAACTTACAAAAAAGTTCTGTTGATTCTGACTACTCTGTGATTTGTGTCTGTACCAGTATGCAGAGATGCAGCACTCAGCAGGTAGATATGGTGATGACCTGAAGTCGACGAAGGCTGAGATTTCTGACATGAACCGCAGGATAGTGAGGCTTCAGTCTGAAATTGAGATGGTTAAATCACAGGTGAGGCCCATGGACTACAATTGAGAATATTTAAATGCATGTCATGTAATAGGAGTTGGATTTGATTGCTTTAACCCATAAAGACCCAGTGCTACTTTTATGGCAGTTTGGAAATGAATTTTTCTCTCTATCTAACCTTTCCTAAGTAATTTATCACCATTTAATATAATATTATCCTCTATTTTTTTTTTTTGCATTTTTTCATTGTCAGTCATGTATTTTCTTGTTTAATTGTTTAATTTCCTATATTTAATTTAGATGTTCATGAAAACTCAGAGTTGATGTAAAGGTTATATCAAAATGGAGAAAACTGAAAAAAAAAAGTGATTTTTTTTTTTTTTTTTTTTGCCAAATTTATCAATAACTGAGCATAAACCAAGTGTGTCCATCTACTGTCATTGATCCAACTCCATGGGTTTTACTGGTGAATCAATGTTGTAGAAGATGATGGTGTTTCCACGTTCACTTTGGAGCCTCTGAACATCCAAATGGGTTATATCTGATGACCATGAAAAGATGAAAAAAATTATTTCACACCTATTATTTACATGTAATGATAGGATTAGTGGATCAGAAGGCATTAAACATTTCAGATCAGTAGATGGTTTTGGTCGCCAGTGGAGCCTTGGGTCTTTATGGATTAATAAGAGTTGACCACTGCTTTACTTCTGAGTCTTCAGCTGTTATAGAGGGTCCAATAAAGCCTTTGCAATTAAATCTTTCAATGTGTTTTAGAGGAATAGTTTGGAAGCTCAGATCGCAGAGACGGAGGAACGTGGTGAACTGGCAGTGAAGGACGCTAAACTCCGCATTAGAGATCTGGAAGAAGCTCTGCAGAGAGCCAAGCAGGACATGGCCCTGCAAGTCCGCCAGTATCAGGAACTGATGAACGTGAAGCTGGCACTGGATATTGAGATCGCCACCTACAGGAAACTACTGGAGGGAGAGGAGGACAGGTAAGACAAGGTTCTAGTGAGTAGCATCGACATAAGCTTTTGTAAATGACTTGTTTTATTTATTCTGTGTATCTTATGGCACTTTGTCTCTTTTCTCTGTCTTATTTACAGGCTGGTGACTGGAATCAAGACCAATATATCCAAGCAGACAAGTAAGTCCTTCAGTTTTTTGAAAGATATGTTGGAGTGTTACAACCACGAAACAACAAATAATCATGTCTAACTTTAACAGTAAAAGGCCCTAGGATTAATGTTATGTGCATTTTTTAATAATAAAACAATCTGTCATTCAGTGACAATAGAAATACCCATGTTAACCGTTTATAGGAACTCATAGAAATACTCCGAAATTCAAAATTTCAACCTTAGTGTGTTGTTGGAGGACATAACAAAACTTTAGTACTTTCGTGAAATGTTTCAAAATTTTCTATTGTCATGTAGAAAATCAAGGTCAATGAAGTTACTGTCTTTGGTTCCTTGCCCATAAATGGTCAAAAAAAAAAAAAAAAATCCAAGAAGCATATATTAAACATACAAGAAAAACATAGCATAAGTGCTGATCCAGACCCCTGTCCACATCCACATTATCCCTTAGAACATCATTCCTTACCTTAGTACCATTACTTCATGGTACCTAATAAAGCAGGTACACTCACTGTTCATGCTGAGGTGGACCTTACAGACCCTGTAGACCACATTGGACCGGCAATTGTTCCCTCACTGTCCTCACTGGAACTGTTGCTGTCACTGTCTTGCAACGTGTATGGAAATTAACAAAAAAAAGTCTCTTGCCCGATAAAGGGTTAACTGCACTACCATTTCCCAGAGCTTAAGTCACTGTATTCAAATATGTGATTTTGTGTAGTTAGCAGGTTAAAAAAGAAAAATAATGAAGAAACCAGTAAATACTGACATTTTAGACAAGGTTATTATCGTTAACGAAAACTAACGAAATGACAAAAACTAGAATTGAAAAAACATTTTTGCTAACTGAAATAAATAAAAACTATAATTAAAAGAATAAACGATAACTAAATGATACTGTATTGTGTGCTTACAAAAGTAACTAAAACGTATAAAAATTATGGATAAAATTCACTTCATTTTCGTCTTTGTCAGCGTCAGATTGATATGAAATCGATTTATTTCACTTGAGCAATTTTAGCTGGCGGCACCATACAGCAACTCACTGTCCATCACTTCTCGTCACTTGTCGTTTAGAGTCGGCTTCTCGTCCCCACTCTACCTGGAAACATGGAGACTAAAGTTGGGAGAAAGCAGCAGAGTCCTGTCTGGGATTTATGTGAATACGACAGCGAGGAAGATAAAAGATATGAAAAAAATAAAACTAATACATTTAGGAAAACGAAAACTAATAAAAACTAGCAAATCTGCTCTAAAAACTAATAAAAACGAATTAAATTAGAGGAAAAAAAAAGTCAAAACTCAATAAAACTAAACTATAATGAAAAATTCAAAACTATTTTAACCTTGATTTTAGAGGCTGAAAACAAATGAGAAAATGATTAGTCAGTTTGCACATTCCTTAATTGTGTCAGTGTTAAATGTTATTGCATATTATGACAAGAGAATAAATGATGCACTCATTCTTAAATCACAGCAGACATGACCAGAAATAATCCATTATTCTTGTGAATTACAATAGAGCAGTGTTTTTCAACCTTGGGGTCACCTGGAATTCAAATGGGTCGCCTGAAATTTCTAGTAATTGATAAAAATAAAAATAAAAAAAACTTACCAATAAAAAATATATGGTGAGTTGAGAGAGACAATCACAATCTATAAAAGACATGACAAACTGAAGCTGAAACTGAAGCACTGTGGTACTGTTTATCTGTCAAATGTTCATTGTGGTCGGTTTCAGATGCTGCAGCTCTTTCATAATTCATAGTCTGAGTTATTGTTTGTTCAGTATTAATTGTTACCCTTATAAATCCAAGCTGGACTGACTGTACATATCCTGACCAAGGAAAATAAAATTCTCACTTTGTGCAGTTATCTTCACCTGGCTTTTCTGCCTCCGTCCATAATAATATACATTATATAGACTAAATGTGGTCTAAAATTAAGGTTTATTTGCAACTTAGTATAGAAAACTACATGATCAAAAACAAATTAATTTTAGCCAAAAAAAAATGTCTGTTTTGAATGTGATGTTAAAATGGGGTCATGAGCCAAAAAAGGTTGGGAACCACTGCAATAGAGATACTTCTAACAGTATCAGTGGTGTAGAATACATCTAAAAGTGTTTGACTCTTAAACATCCAAGTCTAAGTTAATGGTTTTACTTGTCAACGGGCAGCTATGAACTACAATGCTTATGGTTTGGAGAGTTCCCACACCCCCTCCTACGTCAGTTCCTCCTTTGGTGGGGTCAAGGCCAGCGCCGGCTCCATCACTGCCCAAGATGGTGCAACGGTGAAAAGCGCTACAGTTACCAAGACTGAAACAGTGGTGATCAAGACTGAGGAGAAGAAGGAGGAGGAGGAGAAAAAGGAGGAGGAAGGGGAGCAGCCAGCAGCAGCAGCAGCAGCAGAGGAACCAGCTGCTGCAGAGACCAAGGAGCAGGAGCAGGTGGAGGCTGAGGCTGAGGCTGAGGCCGTCCCTGAAGAGTGATGATGGTGGTGGTGATTGTTGGTTTTGAAGGATAAGAAAAAGCATAATTTGCTTCATCATCCTTTTTTTTTTTTTTAAATAATCCACTTATCACAGTGTCTTAATTGAATAATGCATGTTTCTACTGTTAAAGAAGAAGAATCTTTATTTCGTCAGTGGGGGTTCACACACGTAAACATGCACATGCACCACACACCGAAATTTGTCTTCTGCCTTTATGCCATCACTAGATCAAGCAAAAGGTGCAACACATTTGTTCTCACTCAGATTCCCTTAGTGAATCGGTGCTAATGGATGGGTTTAGGTTTCTGTAAACTCTTTTTAGAAGCTCTGTAGTCTGAGCCACTAGTGAATCCTGCACCACATATATGTAGCCAACGGGTGGCACTATAGCACATGTTGTCTCCAGCTGTTCTCTGACTGCCTTTTGCTGAACTGACATTCTACTGCTGCTGTTGCAACATCTGAAGTCCTGTTTGGCCTCGAAAATAAAACTATTAAAACACTGCTTCAAACTGTGCTGTATTTTCATTTTTAACCATGGGTTTTGAGCTTCTAAATGCATTTTATTTAGTTGCTAGATTCTATTGCTTTTGGGGAAAAAAACCACAAACCCATAAAGACCCAAACATCCATCGGCGACCAAAATGATTTACCAGTATAAAATGTTACATCACTGTTGATCCATTAATCCTATCAATACATGTAAATAATTGGTGTAAAATGCATTTTTGTCATCTTTTCACGGTCATCAGATATGACCCATTTGGACGTTCAGAGGCTCCGTAGTGAACATGGAAACACCATCAGCTTCTACAACATTGATTCACCAGTAAAACCCATGGAGTTGGATCAATGACAGTGGATGGACACACTTGGTTTATGTTCAGTTAATGATAGATTTTGTTGAAAAAGTCAAATTTTCTTACTTTTTCTCTGTTTTTGATATTATGCCAATCAACATTAATCTGAGCTTTTATAAACATCTATATGATCAGTGAATTAATTATGGGAAAATACCTAATATTCATTAAAAAAACACAAAATACAGGGGATAATATTACAATAAATGGTGATAAACGACTGATGAAAGGTTAAATAAGAGAGAAAAAGTCATTTGGGTACTGCCACAAAAGTAGCTCTGGGTCTTTATGGGTTAAACAAAACCCTAACATTCAAGCTTAAAAGTATTTCTAAGCAGCAACACATGATGTACTTAGGTGACAGTGTATTGGTTTACATTAATAACCTGCAGACTCATCCTGATCTTAACAGTGATAACATACTCTATGCAGACAATACACACGGTGGATTTTCATGCAATTCAAGCTTTAGTATTTGATTGTGTTTTGGCAGAAATTCCACTTATCTTTCAGCATGTTATTATTCAAGTAGTCTGAGTCTGTTTTCAACCTGTAGAGAATCTACTCAGCATTGTAAACTTAAATAGGTTAAATATGTGACTGATGGAGTCAGACGTGACTCTACTGCTCTACTCTGTGGCTCCACATGGAGGCTTGGATGAATGTTTTAACTTTCCCACAGTAAAGTGAAACTGAGCCAGGTCAGCAAATATTGCTTTAGATTTGGACTGAGAAGAAAGAGCTTGAGGAGGAACAGGTATTTGTTTAAATTCAACCCCCGCAGTTTTAAGTTACTTACGTCCTTAAAATAAGAAGAAAAAAAAAAAAAGGTTCAGTTTTATGCACTTTATGCATCTACAGTGTGATGGTGGAATAGGTTTATGTCCCCAGAATATAAAATAAGTATGGGCACACATACACAAACATCTGACTCATCTGGAAATCATCACAAATGTCTTTTTGCAAAGATTAATTGAAAAAAAAAAAAAAAACTGTATTCCTAAATAATAATAATAATAATAATAATAATAATAATAATAATAATAATAATAATAATAATAATAACTTTTTTTTTTACATAGCACCTTTAAAAACTAAGTTTACAAAAGTGCTTTGACAGACAAAGCAGAAGGGCACAATAGCAAGATACAAAAAAACAAGATGCAAGCAAAGACACTAAAGCATAGACAACAAAACAACACAATAAAAGAGATATGTACAGCAAACACAAAAACGTGACACTCCAAATAAATTTGAATGTTTCGAAGTTGAGAGGGCAGAGATAACATAACATGATGCTGTCAAATCAATGTAAAAATGAAGGAATGGAATAAAACAACATCCTGTATGTGTATATGAATGAATAACCAAAAGAGGGTAAAATCAAATATTCAAACATTAAAGAGACAACATCACAAAAAGGAAAGTTCCTAAGTGAGAAAAAGTCACAGAGAGCTACGAAAAAGAATGTTTCGGCTTTATTACATGAAATAATTGCCATGATTGGAAACAGCATGATATTTTATTTATTTATTTATTTTAATTTTATGGCATGTCTTTTGCTGTGGATAGCATTTTTTTCTTCTTTATTTTTTCCCTTTTTTTAAACTAAAAAGTAAAGTTGTGAAACTCTTGTCCCATACTGAGGCCACAAATGCATTGCTTTGTCTCAGGAGATTAATCACTTGCTACCAAAATATTGTGTTTACATAAAGTCTAATGGCAACAGTTAACCATGGAATGCAAAGTGGCAAGTCATGTAAGAGCTTGTATGTTCATCTGTGGGTAAGATTTATCATTTAAGGAGTATCTAAGGACCAAAGTGCTAGAAAGGGATTTCTAGTTGTGTACTTTATTGAGGCCTATTCATTTCCAGAGGGACAGGTTAAGACTTGAATTATCCGTAGTGGTGCCAAGCCCAAGGCTTTATAACCTCAAATGTGAGACATTCAAAGGTGCTCATATCCCACTGTCACACCAGTTATTCACTGTCATTTAACGAAGCGTGGCTGAAAGACACTTGTGCTGAGTGAAGCTTTAAAAGTATGAGGAGGGGGAGGAGGAGGAGAACACATAAGATTTGTACCCACAAATATGTTGACAACAGTTAGCCTGAAATAAGAAGCAACAGTTGAAATGTTTCCCAGTCTTATCATGGTTTTCATCATTAACAATAAAGAACAAAGTGAAAAAGAGACGCTGTGGTGGCATCATGAATGTGTCAACACTATAACAGAATGAAAAACATTCCGCATGTGAACTTTTGCTCAAGGTTAAATCAGGACAATAAGCGTATGACATTATTAGAATATTTTGCCAGAAGCATTTGTAGTTTGTCAAATAAAGGTGGTAAGTTGAAGAAGTAGAATTCATTTGATCATATTTGCTGTCTGAGGAATTTCATCTGTGGAGTAAGTTTTCACCACTGCCAAAGAATTGGACAATTCATTGAAAAATGTGGTGGCAATAAAGCATAAAAAAAGCAATTTCAGCTGTGAGCTACGCTGCATTGATCTAATGAACAGTGCAGGTACCGAAAGGTTATGAAGTGCATAATATTAGTGTCAACAAAATTTGATCATGGAAGATAAACCTCAGTTCCCTGATTTCTCTCGAGGTGAGAAAAGTACACACATCTATTACTTAAGTAAAATATTAAAGATATAGCTCTGAAATGCACTAAATAAAAAGCTTTGCAAAGCTTCATGAGCTTCAATTTATATTAATGTAATTCAGAACCCAACCATTCTAACTTAACAAAAACAATGCAATGAAACTACATAAACTTTGTTAAAATGTGTTGATTCATTTTCAGTGTCAGCAACAGAAGGAGAAACATCATAATACCGTTCACTTTCTTGCCTGTTTTATCTTAATATGTCTTTTACACCCTTTTATCCTGTTGTGTTTGTCATGTGTGATATGCAATGGAATAATGGACACACCAGGGGATTGTCTTTTAATGTGTTACTATCCCATCCATCTTGAAATTGGTATTGATGCTGGAAAAGCACACATATGCAAAACACAAATATTTTATAGCTCCTATCAGATACATAATGAGTAGCAAGTACGCAGGTCTCTCTGTTTTCAGAGGCTGAAACTATACATCTGACCATGTGTTTCATGTCCAAATGTGGCCTCTTCTCTGGTTATTCTTTGACAAATTCAACAGATAAAAGGTCTGGAGCTGGTAGTTGGATTTGGTAGCTGTTGACTGGAATTCCCAATATGAGGTTCAAAGATGACTGAAACTAGAATGGCTGTCATTCAGTAGAAAAAAACAAAACAAAACAAATAAATCTATCAGAGAGCTCGTAAAAATTTAAGGAGTGGCAAAAGCAACTGCTTGGTACATTCTTAAAAAATGAAAGAATCCGCTGATGAGCTCAGCAACACCAGTGCTTTGAAGATCATGTAAGACAACGAAAGTGGATGATTACAGGATTATTTTGCTGGTGTCAAAACCCCTTTTAGAACATACATCTAACTGTTTGAGGTAGGTGTGTTAGTATCAAAGTCTACAATCAAGAGACACCTTCAGGGATGTAACTGCAGAGGGTTAACAGCAAGGTTCAAACCACTAGGAACTGTAATTTGATAGAAAACATCTAAAAAAAAGAAAAAACCCTGCCCAGTTCTGGAAAAAGGTTGACCTTGGATGACCTTGTGAGACGGGCTGCACTCCCCTCATCAATACCTGCCCGTATAGCCACAATCAAAATGAATATTCTCCTTGAATATTAAACTTTATAAGCTCCATTACCAACCCCAGCAGGGTATTGGCGAAAACTTGACTCAAAGCTCAAAAAGATCATTTGGAATGGAAAGAAATCTCGCATCAAATGGTCGACATTACAAAGAGATAAACCTCAGGGTGGATGAGCTTGCCCAAACTTTAAGTTGTATCATTGCGCATTTATATTACGTTCGCTAAAATACTAGTTTGATGCAAAACTAGCTGCACTTTGGGGAAATGCTAAAACAGGAACAGGATGTAGCTTTTTCTGGACTCAAACACAAAACGTGTTGTTCCCAACTTGGACCATTTGAGAGGTGTCATATGCAATACAAACTATGGTGAGTCTCGAGAAATATGTGGGTTTCAAATCAAAGTGGCACAAACACTAAACTATCTGGCATAATTCCAATTTGTTGACAGGTTTAGAACCATTCGTCTCATGGTTATGGGCCTAGCATGGCATCCAGACACTGGGAGATAACACAGGTGCACATTCAATTTCAGATTTCCCTGATCTAATGTCCAACTTTGGTATTTCAAGAAATTCACAATTCCTTTACTTTAGAATAAGGTCTGTACTTAATTCGCTCATAGTTCCTTGGGAGGCTGGATTGAGGTCCTACCCTATGGTATCGCTAATGGAAAAAGCACCCTGAAGGAAAACAGTCTTCTACATTTATAAAAACAACGTCATGGCAAACACCACTGCAGAAACACCCACATGCAAATCATGGGAGGCAGATATTCCTCAAGGAAATAGGTTCATTGATTGGGATACTGTGTGGAAAAATTTCTTTGGGTCACCTAAAAACCCAGATCACCAGTTAACCCACTACAAAATCTGTCACAGGACTTACTCAACACCACGTAGAGGATCCTCGATGGCTTCAGCTCCTAATCTGCATTGTACATTCTGTAGTCAGGGCATTATGGGTACACTGTTGCATGCCTTATGGGAAAGTCCAGATGCACAGAGATTCTGGGTTGAAGTTGTGGATGAGGTGTCTCATGTGATAGGGAGAAAGCTCCCACTGAAACCTGCACTTCATTTCTTAAATGATGAGTCCAGATGTAAGATCACTGAGACAGAACGTAAGCTCTGGTTGGCTAGTATGACGGTAGCAAAAAAATTATATGATATACCAGCTATCAATAAAACATTGGCTAAAAGCTTTCCTCGAGGTGATCTATCTGGAGTGCTCACCAGCCCATTAAAAATGCTAAGTTTAGAACATTGGAGATGTGGAAAAAAGCTGAGGAACATGTAAAAAAACTGCTGTAATGACTTTTGAGATTTTCATCTATGCTAACTCTATGGGTCTGATTTACTAAAGGTTGGCACTGCTAAAAACTTGACTGCGCATGTAAAAACACGTTAGAGCTTATCTACTAACAGGAAGTACTGAGGGTAATGGCTCTCAAATGGGCAAAATAGCTTGCACAACCCATTTAGTGTGTTTGCCTTGATGAATATGCAATATGGGCCTTTTCGGCCAGAATGCACAAAATTATTTTGAGGAGTAGATGCAATTTTTAATCAGCGTGTGAGATGTGATTTACTGAACCTTTAAATTGATGGTGGTGGCTGATTTTGCGTCTATATTTAGCACGTCTGAAAGGCAGATTTTAACTGGCACAGCTTTGCACAACTCTGCCTGCATTTGTTGTGGTGAGGATGCGGCATAGGTACAACCAAAGGCAATGCACAGAACCAATCTTTTCTGCTTGTGTCAACATTTTTGGAATGACTGAAGAAAAAATAATTGAGACAAATGGGCTACCCAGCAATGCCATTTTAAAACATCTAGATGAACTAGGGCAGGGGTGTCAAACTCATTTTAGTTCAGGGGCCACATTCACCCCAATATGATCTCAAGTGGGCCAGACCAGTAAAATAACAGTGAAAAAAGTAAAATGACAATATGATAATTTTTTACATCTACAACGTTTCCTTAAAAATCT
This sequence comes from Sphaeramia orbicularis, assembly GCF_902148855.1. Classification (NCBI taxonomy): domain Eukaryota; kingdom Metazoa; phylum Chordata; class Actinopteri; order Kurtiformes; family Apogonidae; genus Sphaeramia; species Sphaeramia orbicularis. Next base: position 25,216,530 of record NC_043961.1, on the reverse strand, counting down.
GAATAACATGAACAACTTGAAATGTCTTAAGAAAAACAAATGCAATTTTAACAATATTCTGCCTCAGTTTATCATTTACAGATATGTGTTACAACTAATGTTCCAATTATAAATACACAAAACATATAGTACCAAGTAAAATATTGGTAAAATTGTATTTACTTCCCTTAAGACATTTCAGGTTGTTCATATTTATTCAGGTTATTCACATTTTTTGTAAAAGGATAGTTTGTTAATGTAAACATTTTCATATAATTTTCCTTTTTTTCCACTAAAACAAAGATAAAATCTGCAGTTGTCATATTTGTAAGTTATTATGATACTATTTTACTGATCTGACCCAGTTGAGATCTAATTGGTCTGTCTGTGGAACCTGAATTAAAATGATTTTTACACCATTGATTGTTAATATCTTCAGTGTAATTTTTGCATTTCACTACATTTTGCCACATGTTTGACACCTGTGAACTAGGGGATGATTTGGGGCCAGTCACAAGGAAGATTCATGCAATACCTTCTATGACAAAACTCCTCGCAACGTTACATTTCCTTGCATCTAGATCATTCCAGTGTATCTCAGTACAGAGCAGTTTTTGCAGCGTACTGTCTCCATGACGATAATCAGTAGCACACGCAAAATCCTCATTTAAATTGGGCGGTCTCCAAGACTTTGCATCTGTTGTCATTTGTGCAGGCAATCTGAGTTGATCACCTGTGACATGCAAATCAATAGCACGCACATTTTTAGCGCGAGCAAGCAAATTTGCACCCATTTTTTGTGATCTTAGTAAATCAGGCCCCAAATGACCAGTTTGCAATCAATCAATCAATCAATCAAATTATATTTATACAGCGCCAAATCTTAAGAAAAGCAATCTCATGACACTTTATATATGAGCCAGTCAAAACCAGACTATCAAGCCACTTTACACAAACCCAACAGAATCCTCCAGGAGCAAACACTTGTGACTGGTGACAGTGGTGAGGAAAAACGTCCTTTTAACAGGTAGAGACCTCGAGCAGACCCTAACTCCTGGAGGATGGCCGTCTGCTTTGACCAGTTGGGGTTGAAGAGAGAGGGTAAAGGAGGAGAAAAAGAGAGAGAGACTGGGTGAGACAGGGAGAAGGGGGGAAGTAGGGGGAGATACAATTGATGCACAGATAATCCTGATTAACACTCTGTTTATTTTTGATTTTTATCTTATTTGACAGCCTCTCAATACCAGACTGTGTGTCCCACAAGTAGACGGAATAAGGGTGGGAAGAGAAGGGGGGCAGAGGGGTGTGTTCTGTGTGTAATGTATGTGTTGTGTTCAAGTTTTGTTGTGTAATGTTTAATTTGTTTGTTAATTATTGCAAATTGAAAATCTATTCAAACAGTTGATGATGTGATGCTGATAGGAGGAACATGATGAATTCCGAAGTAGAAAAGGCCGCCCTCTCCGCTCAGATTCAGACAAATTCTGCAAAACTGATAGGACGGCACTCCAGTTTCATGCCACTGACTTAAATTCCTTCATGCATGCACACACAAACTTTGTCAAATGTTGTCCAATCCACTAACTCCAGTGTATTCAACAGTAACTGCCGCCTCCTCCTCCTCTCTGCAGGCTTGTTAACTGAGATGTGTGCACCGCTGCTGCAGCAAACACAGGTCAAAAAGCTAAAATGACACACTTAATACCTTGACCTCTCTTTTTGTTACTGTTGCTACTATGCAAAAGCTACATCAGTCAACTGAGACTATGACAGAGTGTCAAGTACATAATTGAAGTAAGCCTTAACAAATGAACAAAAAAACAACACATTTTCCAGATGTGAGCACAAGGTATGGGGTGAGGCTAAAAGTAAAATTTGCAAACTGAGAGAAACTTGGCTGAGTTATTGTTGTGTTGATTGATATGTATCACACAAGGCCTCCTGTTCTCAGTAGTATTTAAAGAGAACAGCATGTGTCCCATAGTAACACTCAGATACCGGTTTGACCTTCATGTTACGTAATCAATACAATATGCCTCTGTGTGTTGCTACGTCTCAGAATTCCCTTACACTGTCTGCAGAGTAAATATGTTCGCACCTTGATGAGAACATTTAAATTAGATGAATACTTTTCCTTTTTCATCAAGCCGCTCACAGGCAAACACCATACCATCACTCAGAGAAGAAACCCTAACCCTCGTGCTACAATTTTTTATTTTCTGTCTTTTGTAACATTTGCAGAGCCAACATCACACATTAAGTAAATGATCCGACTACTTAAACACCTGCAGTTCACGACTGTGAAAAAAGTGAGTCATTTTAAGAGATAAGTACCTGTCAATGAGATGAAAAAAAAGTCGAAGGCGGACTTTGCACAGCAGCGGCCAGTTTTACTCAAATCACATAATGCTCATAATAACAAAGAGACAAATGTTACATCTATTCTCAAGTGGCAATTACTGACTTACTGTATAAAAGATCCTAAAAAAACAACCGGAAGACAGACTTATTAAAAAAAAAAAAAATTAAAAAAAAAAAAATTGCTATGTTTGATGTTGCGCCAGGCTGTTAAGAGTTACTGACAGTTAATAGTCTGAGAACTTTAAAACTGCACCAGAGGCAATACAATCGTTAAACAATTTGTTCTATCCCGGATTTGTCTGTACAGGGCGTGATATACAGTATATATTAAAAAAGGAAAAAAAAAAAAAAAACTTCAAGTCTCACAGGTAATTTTAAAGCATTCAAAAGGTCGCGGTTCAAGTGTCAGGTCTTGTGTTGACTTGGGGCGGAGGTTCAAGAGATAAAGGATAAAATTCAGTAGAAAGGGAAGAGTATGTAGTGCTCTGAATGTCTGGCTGAGGTGTGGCTCTGTTTTTTAACAAACAAAACTTCTAACTATTGCCTTCTGCCAGTCACTTTTTGGGTGAGGTTGCAGGACAGTTTGGAATGGATAACATTGTCTACACCAGCAGTTCTCAACTGGTCTGGCTTCAGGACCTACTTTCACCTCTCAATGACAAGCTGCAACCCAAATTAATAAAAATGAAACTTCTTAAATTTATTTTATGATAAGATGGTATGTGTTGAACCTGTGATAATACAGAATATCACAGTATGAAGACACAGAAGACAAGTTTAATGATCCAATCCAATCCAACTTTATTAGTGGACCAAAGTGCTGTACAGAAGAATAAAAGCACAATACAATTTAATAACAGCATTAAAAACATTAAAATAAAATAAAATAAAACAAAACAAGTTAAAATATAAAAAGAGAAACAAATAAAGATAAACCAAACTGACCAGCAGGTGGTGATGCTAAAAAGGGAAATATTCCCTTTAACACTAAATTAGGTCCATTTGAACAAAAACCAAAAATGTGCACTCAGTTAAAAAATAAGTGCATTCAGTCACTTATTGAAGAATTAAACACACTGCCACATTACTGCCACCTACTGTTGGGGGGTGTAAATGGGAGGGGCACAACTCCATAAGAAATAAAGCACAGGACTGGTTTCTTAACATTATTTTTTGTCCAGACTAAGGACTGCGACCCACAGAAAACAGGTTTGCAACTCACTTTTGAGTCACTTCTTTTTTTTTTTTTTTTTTTGGGGGGGGGGGGGGGGGGTCCTAGTATGAAGATGTCTATGGCAAAGACTCGAGAGCACTGAAGCCAAATATCCCAACCACTTTACTGTATATAGACAAACACACAAAGGTAATTGGTACTAAGCTTGCCCCGAGTACACCAATGTTCTTGTCCAGTTTTTTTTTTTTTTTTTTTTTTTTTATCTTACATCTGTTGCCTTCACAGATTTCTGCAGCGAAGCTTGGATGTACATTTACATTCCAATAAAGGTTATTGATAACATGCCTCTGAAGTTTCACTTTTTGCACCATTATAATACTTGTATTCAACTAATCATCATATCTTCCGCTCCATGAAACACATGTTAATGCTCAGTAGTGCACATAGATAGTTATTTAATACATTTGCATTGTGCTAAAATGTGTTCATTTTCAGTGGGCATATATTTGGCTGAAACAGGTAGACTAGTGCATCCCAAATGTTTCAACATTAACATTTTAATATAACATTATAGTCATTATGGCCTTTAGAAAAATGTTTTTTGGGGAGGTGAGGTAGTGCACTATAGGCCCTGTGGCAGGGCCTAAGCTTTTGTCCTAATGGCATTTTTTCCCCTTACATTTACTTTTATACTTTAAGTAGTTTTGAAACCAGTACTTTTACACTTTTACTTGAGTAAAAAGCTTGAATTGATACTTCAACTTCTACAGAAGTCTTTTGAAACCCTAGTATCTACACTTCTGAGTAATGAATGTCAATACTTCTGACACCTCTGTCTTGCACCTTGAACTACTTTGCAGCGGTATGTACCCAAGAGGCAGCAATTCTAGTCTATTATCAGAAAAGCTCATGTTTCTTTTCATTTGTTTGGAAATTTTCTCAGTGAAATACTCAGGAAAAATCACTGAAAATAGGACCAATGGCCCTGCAGTTTACCGGCCAAATGAAAAGCTTTGGGAAATTTATCCAGATGCCATTTATTATTGCCCAGTTATGTGTATTTATTATATAACAGAAATAGCGATGACGATTGAGCGATGACGTTACCGGGAATCTTCTTCTGAACAGATGAACGAGGTTATTTCTAAACAAATAACATGTGTGAAGGATCACACCGAGCATGCCCGAAGGAAGTACAGTCAGTTATTGGTTGTTGACAATAACGTGACCGGATTTCTTTACCTGAATGATGTTATTTGTAAACAATCAAACCCGTGCTTCAGTAACACCCAGACATGTAAGAATTTGGATACCTCAAAACAACAAATTCGAATCCAGATTAATGGTGCCAAGCGAATCAGCATATGACTATCATGTTTTGGTCATATTCCAATCAGATCTGTAAAAAATTTAAATTCCAACTTGATATCATTGATACTTACTGATTTATTGTATCAATCCACTTCCTATCTCTTATAATGGGAAAATTGTTCAAAGTCACACCAAATCCAGAATCAGATCCAGATGGAAATAATTTCAATACCTTGTGCTGACATCATCATAAAGAAGCTGTATACCAAGTTTGAAGTCAATCAGAACTGTAGTTTCGGAGAAGAAGACGATTGAAATTTTTTCCCCATAAGAGCCCATGTTAAATTTTCCATAAGTTCCCGGATCCAGGACAAGATCCTGATCAGCATGTGGACATTATGTTTTGGTCATCTCCCCATCAGGGCTGGACTGTAGAAATTTCAACTTGATATCATTTATATTTACTGAGTTATTGCATTGATCCACTTCTTATCTCTTTTAATGGGGAAATTTTTCAAAGTGGCACCAAATCCAGAATCAGATCCAGATCCAAATAATTTCACTAATTTTTTGTTGACATCATCATAAAGAAGCTGTATACCAAGTCTGAAGTCAATTGGAATTGTAGTTTTGGAGAAGAAGACAATTGAAAGTTTTGTAATGGACGACAGACGACGACAGACGATGCATGATGACAATAGCTTATGGCCTATCAGCCGGTAAGCTAATAATAATAATAATAATAATAATAATAATAATTCATTCATTTTCTGAACCCGCTTTATCCTCACTAGGGTCACGGGGGTCGCTTGGAGCCTATCCCAGCTACATAGGGGCGAAGGCGGGGTACACCCTAGACAAGTCGCCAGTTCATCGCAGGGCTGAACATATAGAGACAAACAAACAATCACTCACATTCACACCTATGGGCAATTTAGATTAACCAATTAACCTATTGGTGCATATTTTTGGATGGTGGGAGGGAGCCGGAGTACCCGGAGAGAACCCACGCAGACACGGGGAGAACATGCAAACTTCACACAGAAAGGTCCCACCCCCCGTCGACTGGTGTTGGAATCGAACCCAGGACCTTCTTGCTGTGAGGCACGAGTGCTAACCACTGCACCACCGTGTCGCCTAATAATAATAATAATAATAATAATAATAATAATAATAATAATAATAATAATAATAATAATAATAATAATAATAATAATAAAAATCAGAAAGATCATGAGGCTAATTGTTTGTTAAACTCACAATCATGTGGATACTTTGCAGGTACATAGTAACTGATTGGCATCTGCAGTGGTGTTACCAATGATGAGTGCGATGAGACTTTGCAGAGTGTGTCAGTGCAGCAGCAGCAGGATGAACTGTCTGCCTGTTGAAAAGTTACACTGGACTGAGTCAGGTTGCTTCAAATCCAACCAAATATATGAAGAAAATTTAGTCACGTATCCCACTTGCATAAAATGTCAATCAAGTACAGCTGCCCCTGGTAAGTAAAATTTACATGAAATCCCACAGTCTGATAAGGTGTAAACTCTGTGAAAGCTGTGCCCTCTCAGCAATTCTAAGCATTTGACGTTTGGTTTGTGCGACTTTGAAGACACTGTAATTTAATAATACAATTATCTGTTTTTTTTCCACTGACACTGATTGACAAGTCCCTGCAGCAAATCTTTTTAAAGCCCTGCAAAGGCATTCTGGTTAAATAATCACTCAGCTCTCAAGCAGGTGAACAAACCTGTAAGGTGGATCAGTTTGGTTTGAACTAGCTGTCCGTGTTATCACACATATCTGAGCTGCTCTGCCCACAGGGTGGTGACTGCTCAGCGCTGGGTGTGTGGCTTTAAATGGTCGATGCCATCCATGAAGAAATGCCTCTGGTGTCAAATGTTTCCACTGTCACAACCCAACTGTGGGAAATGTTCAGAGAGTAATTAGAAATATAAGAATGAAATGACTGACCAGTTATTAGGGTGTTGCTGAATGCACCCTGTTTGCTAATATGTAATAAACTGTACACCACTGGTGCAACATTTTAGTTCTGCTGCTGAATCTTTTAGATGCAAAGAACTGGGAAAATGCATGTGTTATGTGCCTACATTACTGACTGTCAGGTCATGTATGCTATTGGGCAGAGTTGAATTATGTGTCAACAGAAAACCATGTCATTGTGATGTCAAAATGATAAAAAAAACAAAACAAAACAAAACAAAAAAACAATGAAGATGTATCAATGGAAAAACAGCTGAATGTCCACCCACAGTGCGTTGGGTTAGTGCAGATTATTGCTGTTATTAGCACATATCTGATCTGTCTGCAAATCACTCATACTGATGTTGGAATCTGATATGTTTCTGGGTTTGCACAATCAGGCTTTCTCCCTTTATCTCTATCCCTGCCTTTTGTCTGTCTCTCACACATTGCTCTTACTGTAAATAAGAATGAAAACTAATGCATGCGGCCTTCTTCAACTTCATATTTCTTTACTTTAAACTTTATCACTGAATTCTGTTTGTCTCTTGCAAACTGTGTTAATCCTGGTCATGAGTCTTGTGTTGTAGTGACATGAGTGCTGATAAGTTTACCAGCAGCCAAGTTCTAGCATCCTGTTAGAAAAGTATTCTTTTATGAGGACAAGTTAATAATTTCCTACTATCAAAACCTCTGAAGGCGAGAACTAAAACAGGGTGGGGTGGTTTGATGACACGTTCGCACTTTTCTTTAACTTGTTCAAGCATGTAAGTATGTAGGTATGTGCCAAGGAGTTTTCTTTTACAGGCTGCAGTTTTATTTGGTTTTTCCCTGTAAGATTCATTAACAAACTATTCTTACATACTTCACTTTTGCAGAAAGTGAAAATGTTATAAATGTAATATTTAACAACTCACTATGTTTTATATGTGTGTAGACAGATTCATTCACACAATACCAAGACAATAACAAGACAGTGGTAGATATAGTGCAGCAACAATAACCAGAGATGACTACACTTCTTGGTAAGTGTGGGAGGAGAATGTGATGCATCTGCTATCATTAACTAGATCAGTGGTTCTTAAATTGTGGTGTGCACCCCCCCTAAAGGGGGCGCCAGAGATCCAAAGGGGTGGATGCAGGCTTTGTTGCCTTTGAGTTACAAGCTGTCAAAAATATATTTGTACATGTTAAAGGAAAAATAGGGGAGGGGGGACTGGCTTGTCTTGGACACAAGCAGTAGGGGGGGGTGTCCAAGAAAAAAAGTTAGGAACCACTGAACTTGATGATGGATTTATAGCCAGGTCCATAAGTATCTGGAAAGTGACACAAATTCTGTAATTTTGCTTCTGTGCACCCCCACAGTCAACTTGAAATGAACCAATCATGATGTGATGTGAAGTGTGGACTTTAATTCAAAGGGTTTAACATCAAAAAAATATTGTATTAACCACTTAGGAATTACAACCATTTTATATCAAGGTCCTCCATTTTTAGAAGTTCATAAGAAACTGGGCAACTGACTGACCATCAGCATGTCCAGGTGTGGCCGGTTCTCTGGTTCTTTGACAAATTCAGCTGATCTGGAGTTGATTCCAAATGTTGAATTTACATGTGGGACCTGTTCACTGGAATTGATAATATGAAGTCCAAGGAGGTGTTAATGCAAGTGAAGGAGGCTGTCATTAAAAAAAGAAGAAAAAAAAAACTACCAGGGAGATGTGAAAACCTTTGTAAATCATCTCAAGGTTAAAAAACTCAGCATCTGGTGACATCCATGTATTCCAGAGTTCAGGCATTAACAGGTCATTAAATGCAGATGATTTGGTGTTAGAACAATCCACAATTTTATAACAATCTTAAATTGTCCAATTCATTGTGAGCCTTTGAAAATGTTTAAAATGGTTATTCTTCATAAACAGTTAATTCAATATTTTGTTGAACCCCTGGAATTAAAGCTGAAAGTCCACAAGTCAGTCATGTCTTGATTGTTTCACATCCACTGTGGTGGTGTACAGAGGCAAAATTATAGAGTTCATGTCACTTTGTCTGATACTCTGTTTTAGTATGCTTAGCCAATTCTGTTAACCCTTAAAGACCTGCAACTATTTTTGCAGCAACTTCCAAATTAATTCCTGAATGACTGGATTAAATTTTGGTATTTTCCCGTTTTCAGTGAAAAGCAGGTATTTACCTGTATTGAATTTACTAACTATGTAGATCAGCTCAGAGTAAATTTAAAGCTTATTATATTAATACAGACAAAACTGAAAAATGTGACTTTCTTGGCAAAATTGTTCAATAGCTGCATTTAAGAACACTGACATTTGACCATTGACAACTACATGGGTTTTATTGGTGAATTGATTGCAGAATGCAGCGGTGTTTCCACTTTCATTACAGAGTCTCTGAATGTCCAATAAGACATATGTGACGCAGATGAAAAGCTGAGAAACAACATTTTATCTGTGTTGATAGGATTGGTCCAAAAGTTCTTAAACATTTTAAATCAGATGCTTCTGGTCACTGGTAACTGTTTTGGTAATTTAGGATTAAAGGTTCCGAGTTATTATCCCCTTATCCCCCCAAAAGTCCACAACAGGCAAATTATCCATTAGCTCTAATCTTTCACAATGGGTTAGATGCCATTAAATATTGAACATTGAACCTTTAAATTCAAATGCATCAAAATAACAGGCAAATGTCATTTCTGAGGCAAGGAGTAGAGACATCTAGATATGGTTATAGTTCATCTATGGGGATAATAAAGTGAGTTCACCTTTAACTTTTTAACATAAAGACAGAGAGAGAAGTCAGAAAACAAATCACACATGAAACGAGTTATAAAGTCCAAAAACTAGACAGTATCATCTGGTTTATGTTGTCTATTTCTGATTTCTTAGGACTTTTCTGTGTGTTAAAAATTGATGCTGTAGGGGTTCACAAAGCATTGAAAACAGACACCAAAGGCTCATGAGCAAAGGTCAGTATGTGATAATCTTTGGTGTAAGAACACGCTCATGGGAAACACACAAGCAGCAAAACCTGGGCCAGCAAACAGACGGTGATTCAGTACAGTGTGTTGGTGTTGAGTCACTGGAAGGCCAGTAAAAGTGTTGAATCTTTGACTGATTGGGTGGGTGGTGTCTGAGGAATGTTTTCACTGCTGACAGAACACACAGGCCTGCTTGGACAAGTTACACTGACTTCCCAACACTTACTATCAAATGTGAGTAGACCTATTTCTACACTGTTTCAGAATCTCAATGAACTGTATCTGGTAAGTAACTCACAACCAGGAGCCTTTAGTGTGCCAACATTGAAAACATAACCCTGTACTGACATTCAGTCAACATTATGCATATATGAAATTTAAAATTAACGGCAAACTGATCACCCATTTCAGAGGCTATTTAAGGCCATCTCTTACAAATGTAGTTTCAGTGTTTAAATTCTTAATAGTTTAACCTTCAATATGTACTCATTACCTGAAAAGACATTACCATCAACCATTATGTTTGAGCTGATGTTTCCACAAACAAAAAAGTTAGCAATGCCAAACCAAAGAAACTTGAAAATCATTTGTTCACCACAGTGCAGAATGAGGTGATGGTATTCAGTTGGCAGGTGATATCTACGACCTCACCACTGCACCCTAGAAACATATGGGGTTCTTTGGCTTATGTCCATTGGAGAAGCCTTTTGGATACTTTTATAAAGGTTCCACCTAAGATTATACCTACAACAAAGTGTGAAAAGCTCTAGAACTCAACATGACAGGATCTACAAAGAACCACTGTGGTATGATGTTCTCCTCAGAACCTTCTCTGGGGGTTTATTTAGAATGTTTCCACCTTCTCAGAAGCCTCAGTAGATAAAAATGTTCATATTCCAAGGATTTCATCATATTCAACATTGAGGTTGTCATCAGTCCATCGACATACTGCTTTCATTGTTTTTAAATAAAGGTTAATTAAACACACAATGATTAATGGAAGAACAGTAATGTCTAAAACCCTAATTACTACAGAAACTGGGACTTCCCCAACACGCCCACTAAAGACACCACAGTAACATTTGAAACATAAGTAAACATCTGAATGTTGTTAATAACATCAGTGCTTTCAAGAGCTTTCAAAGAACCATCTTTTACAAAAACAAGTTCTTAGGATGAAAATGTTTCTTAATGGAGCCTATTTCTTTTGAAGCAAAGGGTTCGGGGTATCACTCAAAAAACACCCTTTCGGAGTGTAGACATGACTACATACACACCCCTTTAAGTCAAGTGGAAAAAAAAACCATGAAAATACAACATGAAACAACATGCGACCAAGCCCCTTATGATGGTAGATACTGTCAGTGACATCATGCCAAAGCAGATGTTTACAAAAAACCCACTCACACCAGCAAACACTTGAGTCCGTTGCTAGGTTTTTATTTGCCCAGACAACCTGCATGATCTTTCCTGTCTGACTGAGAGTGAGTCATCAGTTTATGCAGTTTGTGCCAGCGTTCCCATGCCTGTTTTTATCCCACAACTATGCTGAAGTGTCCTGTGTGCATGCGTGTGGTCTGTACGCGAGGTGTCAAAGTCCAGAATTGTAAAGTAATATCTCATTTTGTACCAAACAGTGTATATGTGTTTGCATGCCGACAAACTGTTGACTTGGCAACTTGGTGTAAAATCAGTAAATAGTGGCCACTCATGCAGATCAGGTTGTTAAGCGAGACATTCTTGGAGTGAGTTTCATCAGCTCTTCATTGTTGTGTTAACAGCCACTTTTATTAAACGCATACGTTGCAGGTTAACCACATTCCCCTGTCGTGTCCTCCATAACATGTTTCCATGCATGACTTGAGGATGCTGTTCTGAAAGGGTGTGTACCTTTGCAGGTGGTGAAACAGTGAGCCCCAGATTAAAATCCCATCCAGCAACACTCCCTCATGAACACACCCACAACCTTATGAGGATGCCAAAACAAGCACGCAGGGGTGTGTTTGTGTGTTTAAGGGCTTCAGATTCTTTCTTTGTGTTTTTTCATTATTGTTCATATGGTCAATGAATAGTACAATTATACTCTTTCAGAACACCTCTGTCACAAACCTGAACTTTTATATTTTAAAAAGCTCCACTGAGCACTGTAGCCCATTTTGTGATGATATATACTCAAGGAAAGAGGTGTGTTAAATATACACAATCCTACAGAGGCTAGATGTGAAAAAACTCATCTTCATCCAGATCTCAGTCTCATTGTAAGTGAAGAAGAAACTGTCCATGCATGTCTGTTTGTTTTTAAGCAAGATATAAAGGAATTATGGTTTTCAGCCGGCAATAATACTGTAACTGCAAAAATAGCAATTATGCATGCACTGTTTATGCATATTTTACTTTAGTTTTGAAACGAAAGTCTCTCTGTTGCTGAGGAGCTACATATACCAGTTCAACCAGCTGCTCTGCACTGATGATGATTGACAGAGTTTTTAACATTCCAATAATTACCAAAACCTGATGTTTTTATAGTTTTACTTATTTATTAGGCTCCAATTTGTGAATTATTTTAAAAATGTGAAAGATCAATTTATAGCCTAGAGTACTGCCACACACAAAAGGTAAATGTTCATATCTTAATAGTCTGATTAGGTTCATACTGTCTGCTGAAAATATATAGATTTCTTTTTTCTTTTTTGTCAGACAGATAGAAAAAGTCTGGCAAACCTGGATGAAACAGCTGACAATGATATGTCACAGTAACATCAAGTGACCCTTCTGAGGGAGACTACAGGTTGTAGCCAAAACATGTAAAGGTAAAAATCAACTTTTTCTATCTGTCTGACAAAAAAGGACAATGGAAATCTTTTTATGTAAATATCTTGTTGAGGGTGATGCACCTTTTTATACATTTGCACCCTAACTGCAACATGCGTACTATAAGAATGAAAAAAGTGGCGGAAAAAGCAATGAAAAGATTCAAATCTTTCACAACCTTTACCCTTTTCAGTGATTTTCTCCACCAAAAAACAATGAGCATCAGATATGGAGGTGATTTGACCAACTCAAACTATACTACTACATACATTTTTACAAGAAATAATAACAGATGCACTAGTTTAAATAGAAATAGAAGTAGCTATTGATAAAGATGGCCATTTAGCAGCTTTCCCATTTAACAGCTTTGTTTAACTGTGTAATATATCGGTTACGACTCTAAACTAACAGCTGCATTTAAATAAACAAGAAACCAAAGTAAACAAGATCAAGACGTGAAGCTAGAGCTGTCTGACAGCTTTTAGTATCTTGAGGCAGATCTGTTTGAACAGCAAAGGAAAGTTTATATCAGAGTCTGAAGCCAGAGGCATGATACATTAACTGCATGACATGTGGAATTCCCTGTTTTAAGTATGTAAAGGCAGTGTTCATGAGTGGCCTGTGGGCGCACAGAAAGTGACAACCATAAAACACCTCACACAAGACATTTATAACCATGTCGATAATGAATCAAAATAAAATACAGTATTTAGACTTTTAAGGTTTGATGAATGAAATATAACCACAGTTGCACGGCTTTACATATAATTTTATATAGAGAAAATGCTGTTCTACTCAGTGTTCGGATAAGTAAAAAGCATTACATGAACAAATATTTTGGAGTGACTGAATTATCATTGCATTTCTAATATTATTTAACTGCTGAGTTTTTATTAAAGTCATAATATGAGGCCAGTAGAACAACCACTACAATGTTTGCTATAGAAAGGTGTGGTACCTGAAGTCACATGGTGAAAGAGGTTTTATATATACATGTAAGATTAATCCCTTTGAACTGTACAAGACAAAGATATCTGCAAGAATGACACTTTATCCAGACATTACAGAGTTGCACGATGTCATATCAGACAGCTGCAAAATGCATGTAAATTAAATGCATATCATAGTAAATGAAGAAAATAAGACCTGAACCATGACTGAATTAAACACTACCAGTGTGTGTGCCGGGGGGGCATCTCTGATCCATTCACTGATTCAACATTGCTTTCATTCACACTGCAAAATCAGTCTTGCTTCATCACTGAAAGAGTTTGTATCGTTTCTGTTTTGCGCACGGCCTCTGTTAGAGTAAAGAAGGATACGCAGCATAACGATACTTAAATGACCACACCCAGTTTATACATAGTGCAGAAGTACAAAAGGAAAGCCTGCTAAGTTAGTTCGACTAAGAGACTTAGCTTTGTTTGATGAGATTGAAAAGACATTCACTTCATGTAGTTTCCTGAATTTTGCTGATAAAACATTAACTAACGCATTGCAGCAAAACTAACTCTACTACGAGATGCATTCTGGTGCAAATATTTTATCATTAAGTTGTTCAGTCTAATGTTTCATTGAGTTTTTAAGTTTCAGCTGCACTGACACCTTTAGCAATTACCCAGCAAAAATTGAATCACCGAAACCATGATCTGATGCAATATTAGTACTTCGGAGGCTGAACAATTCTGGTATGGGGAAGTCAAAGCCTATTAGACTGGGGTTTGTAGCGTGAGAGACTTGATTGGGGAATGTAAGAGGCAGAGCTGGGGGTGGTAACACTTTCACTGCCCTTTTACTTTTAAAGGCATTTATCATGTTGAAGAAAAGTTTCTGGCAGGTTTCGACAATTTTTAAGGTGTAGCTGCTCAAACTGTTACCAGAAGAATCAGTCAAGAGGTGGAATAAAATGCATTACCTCAATAAATGTAGACTTCATTAAAAAAAAAAAAAGGTAAGGAAAGCAAGAAAATTATCCTGCAACACTAAATTTTCTCTAACAATTCAATAAACGTGTTTCTTTGATTTGTGCAAATTTGCAACAAACATAATGCTGATGTATGCAGCAAAACTAAAGTGATGATCAGGCAGGTGTCTTTGTTTCAAATGTCTTTCCAATGCTTTACAACTTTGCTGTAAGACAATTCACATTCCCATAACAAATAATGCAAATACATTAACAGAAGGATGCAGCATTGTTAGACACTGCCCTCAACCTGCCCCGCTTGCTGACACAAATGAAAAATTAGCGCTAATGTTCTCTAACCCAATGCGAAAAAGCATGAACAGAAACAACAAACACATCTAGCATAGATTTAAACTTGATATTGAGTTACTTCAGACAGTCAGGCCTGAACAGACTTGTGTCCTTAATTTACGACAGCTATTGCCAATGACATTTGAGACAAGCACAGACAAAACTCAGAGTGATTGTGATCGCCCTGACCACCCTTCTCCACTTCTTCACAGATTTTCCTGCTTTTGCTGCTCTAGTGAGATCTCACTGCTCTTAATCCATGTTTGTTAAGCTTCTCAATAATGTGACTGTTACGCTGGCAGAGGCGTCACCCTGCGTGGCAGCGTCTTTTGTGCAGGTTTGATTTATGTGCATTCTGTGGCACCCAAGAATGTGCAGGTAGTAAAACATAGCAGCGGAAAATAGCGAAAGAGATGAAGATGTCTCATTGCGAGTGAAGTAGTTGAGTATCAGGTCATGCAATGATCTGTGAGCTTGTGCATCTGTTTGAACTTTAGTAAGATGCAAAGGAAAGGACATAAATTTTCCTCCAAAGCCACTGGGCAGCAGATATTTGAGCTTTAGAGTAAAGTTCCACACCATGGTAGAAATTAAAGGCATGTGCTTGTGAAAAGTTGGGGAAGAATGAAAAAGAATGCAGACCTCACCTATACCAAAGGTGCAGAGGGAAGAAACAAGCCTGGCCTGGAGTATGTTGCAACAGGGTGTGGTGAAACAGAATGTGAGGAACAATCTCTGAATCTGTATTGCAGATCAGTGATTCCTCTGAAGTTTTGTTTTCATCAGAAAGAGGTGTTCCTGAATGACAAAATGATACTGTACACGTACAACTATAATTATACGTGCCAAATGGCATCATCAAAAACATATCTTTCAGTCTTTGTTACCGCAAAAGTATTATTTTAAAGTATGATTCTAGCAAAGGTATTTCCTGAATAGTTTTTAATAATGTGGCATGCATACAATCAGGTTTTTTGTTTCTTTTAATCCACATTTGGCTGTCTCACATTGACTGGAATGCTGAATATGGATAAAAATTATAACCTCTGATGCATGCACTTCGCGTGCTTCTGATGATCAGTGTGTCAGGTTTATTCTTGCTTAGTTGTTTTGGCTTTTCCTCTGTTTGAGACAGTGTTGATGTTTGATTGCCATCAGTACAAAGGAGCTTAAAGAGATCTGTTTTGAGGTATTTTATCAACTTTTGTGACCTTCGATGACAACCAATGCTTTTCTGGGTTTTCTGAGATTCTGAAACTCAAATAAAGTTATTTCTTCAAAGGAAGTTTACCTTAGGGGTCAAAATAAGAAATTGCAGTGAATGTCACTGCAAGAGGTCAAGGTGAAAAGAAAAAGTTTTTGAATATTTCCTAAAACACTGTTTTTTCACACAGGGCTCAAAAGGAAAGATTTCAATATGAATAAAAAGCTTTACAAGCACATATTTGATATTTTCTTGGGGGAAAGGGGGAAAACTGTGATTGCTTGATTTACATTTATGTAGACTGAGAGACCAAGAATTTCAAACAGTATAGCTCACGCAGAAGTTCACTCTCCGAAAAACCTTTTCAAAGTATGGACGTACCCATTCTAGAGCAGGGCTGAGTCTATTCTGAGATTGGGTTGTGGGTTTAATTTTTCAAATGTATGTGTAAACTTTAGCTCTGGGGCTCTGTTTCTTTACCTAATGGCATTTTTTGCTCCTTTTCTTCAGCTCTCTCTTCACCTCCAGCTTGTTGTGGCACAGGGTGTGCCGCGGTTTATCTCCTGACACTCCCTCCCTACCTGTTTTACAGGATTGGCCGCTCCTGTCATTCAGCCAGAGGCGACAGCAAAAGTGAGAGTACAGGTTGAAGTGGCTCAGGTTCAGGATCCTCCCACTGCTGTACAGCCATAAAAGTAGACGCAGTGTGTAGTCAGACACTCAGAGGGATCCGGCTCTCCTTTTGAAGCCTGCTCATCTTCACTTCTCTCCTCAGAGCTACCAACTTTACCACTGCAAATATGTCAGTCAGAAAGTCAACATCGGTCTATAGCATTGGCAGCAGCAGGAAGTCTGCAGTACCAGGAGGCAGCTTCAGCAGAACTTCCAGTTACCAGATCAGTGGCAGTGGTGCTGGCTATGGTGGGGCTGGCGCTGCCTACGGTGGGGCTGGTACTGGCTTAATTGGTGCTAGTGTTGCTGGCAGGAATTTCAGCAGTTTTAGCATGGGTGGCATGGGTGGCATGGGTGGTATGAGTGGTTCTGGTGGTTTCGTCGCTCCACCGATCACAGCTGTCACAGTCAACCAGAGCCTGTTGGCCCCTCTGAACCTGGAAATTGACCCAACCATCCAGGCCGTCCGCACCCAGGAGAAGGAGCAGATCAAGTCCCTCAACAACCGCTTCGCCTCATTCATTGACAAGGTTGGTGCTTTTGTTCTCTGTATTCTTTGACTTTTTATATCTATATATTTTTATGTCAAGCTTCAGTGTCTTATCCTGCATGTTCTCCCCTTGGACATGTTCTCTTTAAACGGCTGTCAAATATGGATAGATGTTGTTTCTCTATTTTTATTTATGACAGAAAGGAAAACTGAAATTACTATCAGACAATGTAGTTTTAAATGTATATTAAAAAAAGACCTGGATGCAAAGGTGAACAAGCAGTTAGTGAGTTTAGACCTTATAAATACTGTAAAGTCTGTTTGGGACTGGAGCACCATCTTTCACCAGCCCAAAATTCATCTCTGAAAAAAGCAAGTCTCAGCCCACTCTTTAAACATGGGTGGGGATGACATTTCTGTGACTTGCCCAACACTTACCTGACAGAAAAAATACAGATCTATCAGCGTATAGTTCAAAGTCTGTCAAATGCACATTGCACCTATCATCTAGATGCTATGGGCAACACAAACTATGAAGAAGTTATTTCTCCTGTCATTTTGATGCTACAAGCACACAATCTTCAATCCTACTTGCACGATTTTAGTCACGCTCTGTCGAGTCAGACGCTCTGAACACCAAAACTGACACTCACAAAAACTCACAAAAAAGCAGTCATCCCATGATACTGCATGGCTTTGTCTGGTGTGGTTTATCTGCCACACCTAGTTTTTTTTATGACTGTAGTGACTGTGTGGCCTTCGTAGCTCAACAGAGGAGGATGAGTCATAGACAAACGCTTACAATATGTGTCTGGATAAACAGAAAACATATAGCACAAATGTTTAAAGGATGATGCCTTGATATGTGTCTCTGGAATGCTGAAATATTAAAATGAACTACTCAGACATTCTACTTTTACAACTGCTGAAAGAGAAGGCAGAGATATGACTTGCAATTGTTGTGGGCAGGGTGTGGCAGGAAGGTAGATAGCACTATAGCACTCTACTTAGTCATGTAGGTGAAGGCAAGGTACTTGAAAACTTGATATGGAGCTCGACACACCCTTTTCTACAGGTCTTTCCCCATTAGAGATATTAGAAAAAATTAACACTTAGACTACAGAAATGCAATTAATTTAATTGTTCTAAAACATCTTCCTTGGTTTTGTATCTCCACAGGTACGTTTCCTGGAGCAGCAGAACAAGATGCTGGAGACCAAATGGAGTCTCCTGCAGGATCAGACCACCACCCGCTCCAACATTGAGGGCATGTTCGAGGCTTACATTGCCAACCTGCGCCGACAGCTCGATGGGCTGGGCAATGAGAAGGTTAAGCTTGAGGGAGAGCTGAAGAACATGCAAGGCCTGGTTGAGGACTTCAAGAGAAAGTGAGTGCTTTTGAAAACATAGGAGAGGAACATGGTTATATATACACCTAATATATTGAACATTTGCTAAAAATTTAGTTTTTAAACATTTCCCCTCCAACAGGTATGAAGATGAAATCAACAAACGTGCAGCTGTGGAGAACGAGTTTGTGCTCCTGAAGAAGGTAAGACTTAACCTAGAGGATCCTTCAGATTTTCTATCTTGTAGTTTTATAAAATACAAACAGTGATGTTTACCTGTTGGTTAATAATTTTCCTTCCAGGATGTTGATGCTGCCTACATGAACAAGGTGGAGCTGGAAGCTAAAGTTGATGCTCTTCAGGATGAGATCAACTTCCTCAGGGCCGTCTATGAGGCGGTATGTACTTATTGAGGAGACTTGTCTCATTTGATTTTCATTATAATTAAGCCATCAGCTTTAAAGGAGAAAGATTTGACTGTTTTGCAAAAACCATTTGTTCTGTAGGAGCTTCGTGAGCTGCAGGGCCAGATCAAGGACACATCAGTTGTTGTGGAGATGGACAACAGCCGTAACCTTGACATGGATGCCATTGTTGCAGAAGTGCGTTCCCAGTATGAAGACATTGCCAACCGCAGCAGGGCAGAGGCTGAGACATGGTACAAACAGAAGGTGGGTGAAAAGAAATGCAAAGGTCGGCCTTTCCCAGACTTCTGGATTTTATTGTTTAACCACCACGTTGTCTTTTTCATTGTAGTATGAGGAGATGCAGTCCTCTGCAGGACAGTATGGGGAGGATCTGCGTACAACCAAGGCTGAGATTGCTGACCTGAACCGTATGATTGCCCGTCTTCAGAATGAAATCGAAGCCATTAAGGGACAGGTACATTTGAAGGCCTCTTTGGCACTGTTATCATAATTTGCTATGTTAATGGTTATGCAATTGTTAAATTACATGGAACATAATTTTCCTCAGAGAGCCAGCCTTGAGGCTCAGATCGCAGAGGCAGAAGAGCGTGGTGAGCTGGCAGTAAAGGATGCCAAACTTCGCATCAGGGACTTGGAGGATGCTCTTCAGAGAGCCAAACAGGACATGGCCCGCCAGGTCCGCGAGTACCAGGAGCTGATGAATGTCAAACTGGCCCTGGACATCGAAATCGCCACCTACAGAAAACTGCTGGAAGGAGAGGAGAGCAGGTAGGCATAATTTAAAAATCTGAAGTTTTCCATTTGCTGCCCTATTACCCATATTTTTGAATTAACTTTGAATTCTACATTTTTCCATCACAGACTGGCATCTGGCGGCTCTAATGCTACCATTCACGTGCAGCAGTCTTGTAAGTTTCAGATTATTAATCTATAGTACCTGAAAATACAGTCCTTATTGTCAAATTGGTGAATTATTTCTACTTTTCTTTATTTTATAGCTTCAGGAGTGAGCAGTGCCGGAGGTGGATTTGGTGGATTTGGCATGGGTGGTGCTATGTCTGCCAGTGGTTCTGGATATGGTGGAGGTATCACCAGGTCCTCCGTCACTACAACGAGCAGCGCCAGGAGAGTCTTTTAAAAAAAACAAAAGGAGAGCCATCCCCCTTCCCTTCAGAAATTCTTGAAATTGGTTAAAACTTGTACCCTTCATGGTAGCATGCAATATTTTAAAACATCCTCAACAAAAAGAGTTTCTGAAAGTTTCTGAAAGTTAACATGGCCTTAAACACACAGAGCCAGGTCAGTTAGCGAGGTACCTCTTTCTGCACTGACATCCAAGTTATGAGAAAAAGCAAAAAGCAAAGCTTTCACATTAATGGATAATTAAAACTAAGAAAGGAAAACATCAGGTATATGGCCTGTTTCCACACAAACTATGTGGTGAATGTTGCTGAAATAAAATACTGTTTCTTTTCTCTTGAAAAACAAAATTTTTCATTTGAGTGCTGATGTTTGCATGATGAGAGCAAGTCACCAACCAATCAGATCACTGGACTTAAACAAAAATTTAACAAGTTGAAACTCCATGTTTACATTTAAGGTGCATCCTTTGAAGTGATTGGCAATTGACTTGTTCTGGTCATGTTTCCTTCCTTAGTTTTACATTTCCCTGCCTTGAAGCTGTTGTAACCAGATTTATTTTGTAAAAGCCACACAACTGAAAAATGCTGCAGAAACTGACATCAAATAAATCTGAGATCCTAAATTACTTGCCTCTGACTCTTTATGTTGTTGTGATGAATGGAAAACAGAAATCAAGGACAAAGCAGTTCCGTTACAGCTGTGGGGTGGAAAGTGGGCTGATCACATGAGGGCAGTACTGTGCAGCTTTTCCCACTGACTCATTTCCTGCTCACAGATACAGACAGACTAAACTGCATCTACTGTAATCTACCTCCTTTTTATGAAATACCACAATGGTAAAGCATAGTACATACATAGTAATACATAGTTTTCGCATCACTAAACGATTAACACATAAAGACCCAGTGCTACTTTTGTGTCAGTTTCCAAATGAATTTTTCTCTCTATTTGACCTTTCTTATGTGATTTATCACCATTTTCTATATTCTCCTCTATATTTGCATTTTTTTCAGTGTAAATCATGTATTTTTCTATATTTAATTCACTGATCATGTGGATTTTCATAAAAGCTCAGATTAAAGTGGATGGGTTATTATATCCTAAAAAGGAAAGCTGAAGAAAAAGTGACTTTTTCAACAATGATATCGAACATAAAACCAAGTGTGTCCATCCACTGTCATTTATCAAATTTCATGGGTTTTACTGGTGAATCAATGTTGTAGAAGATGACGGTGTTTCCATGTTCACTATGGAGCCTCTTAACGTCCAAATGGGTCATATCTGATGACCATGAGAAGATGGCAAACTGCATTTTACACCAATTATTTACATGGATTGATAAAATTAGTGGATCAACAGGTATTAATCAGTTTAGATCAGTAGATGATTTTGATCGCTGGGGGATGTTTGGGTCATTAAGGGTTAATCCTCTTAACAACAGATTTATTTGTACATAAATGGACTGCACTTAGGTGGTGCATTTTCTACACCTTTATGGTGCTCAAAGCACTTCACATTCACCCATACACTCATACAGCAGTGGGCAGCTGCTGCCATGCAAGGCACTGCTAGGCCCTCCTGGGAGCATTTTAAGGTTGAGTGTCAGGATTCAAACCGCCGACCTCGGATTTGAACTGCCAACTTCAGTCATTGGATGAGCCACTCTACCAACTGAGCCACAGCCGTCAGTGAGCCAATGAGCATCCAATGAGCCACCACATAAACTCATGAACATTCATTTAAAAAAAATTCCTCAGTCTAGAGAGGCAAACTTTTGGCTAAAAAATGTTTTATATTATGTTGTTGTGAGTCTTACGGAGTCCCATTAGGGTCATAGTGGGAAATATTTTTAGACTGAACTATTGCGTTCTCACAAAACAGTATTGTATTCCCATGCAATACCTTTTGCGTTCCCATGCAATAAGTTTTTCCTTTCCTCGTAGTTCCATACGGCTCCATATACAGGTAACTGGCAGTGCCACGTGAATGCAGTGGCTACTCCATAAAGCCCAAGTGGATATTGCAAAGGAATGGAGCTCCATAGTATGGAGTTGTGAGGAAAGGCAAAAGTATTGTGAGGGAACGCACTACTATTGCATTCCCACGCAATAGTTTTTATCCCTTTCTGGTTGTACATAACACTGTTGGATGGTGTCCTTTACTATACCACTTGTCATTTACTGCTCAGTTTAGTTCACTTTCACCAATTTTTAGAAAAATTCCATTTGACATATGACAGTATCATGTAGCTCTTAACATTAGAGTTGTCTTATTTTATAGCCCTATGTGCAAATGTCATAACTGTGGAGAAGGAAAATTATTAGAGGGATTAAGTGACATGACAGCCACTTGGGTAAAAAACAAAACAAAAAAAAAAAAAAAACTACAAAGTTGAATCGAGACAGACACTGTCCAGAAGCAATATTCTCATGGGCAGGTGAGGTATGATTGCATCTATTTAAAGAACTATAGTCACATGACACACTCACATGGAAGAAGGAGGGACAGAGGTAAAAGGAAAGGGAGTTGGTATGAGTTTCCTTTTGTTTCCTTTCATATCAGCATATATTTATACAGGCCTAGTCCAAAGAGAATAATACACTCTCTTTAATGAGCAATTTGTGCAAGACATACATTAACAATACATACTGTAGATATAATACACAGGCACATCACACATTATGAACATACTATCAAAGAAAACATGCACATTGTTCCAGGACAGTCTCAAGGGCTTTATACTGACTGAATAGGATAGGTTAGTTCACTCCCAGAAACCTTTGTAAATGATTCCACTTATATAAGGTACTTAAAAAGCCTGTTTCCCAGTCTCAGTGTTCATATGCTGATTTTGTTGATTATGCACTTAATCAATAATTGTCATGACATGTATGATAATTTGGTAGTTTGCCATGCAATGCTTTGCAGATAACGTTGGTTAAAGTATATAATTTTATCAAATTATTAAACTGCAAGTTGCATAGGTATATAAAGAATTTCAGGTTTTTGAACCAACAGAAGAAAACTAGTAATTTGACTGTCCAGTTACAAATGAGAACACGTACATTGAGTTTAATTGTTAACTTCTATGACATATGGAGTATGTTATGTGATGACAATTACCTTTTAGGTCAGACTGTTTATCCTAAAAGACAAATTCACAGTCAGTTTAATCATACTAGTCCTACAGTGAAGGTGCACTTTTATATGTCCTCTGGGATATAATTCTGCATTAGCTGAAAAACTGTCTTGAACTTCACCTGAGGCTGAAGGAACTGGCAGTGATTATATCCATTTGCAATAGAATTAAAGGCTGACTAATGGTAAGGATAATGATTCAACGAACATGCCAAAAGTTGTATCCATTCATGTTCCAACTGAACCCGTTACTTCACTGCAGCACTTATTGGCCTCAGGAAAGACAGGAAATCCTTAGTTACAAAACTTGCATTTCTGCCAAATGTCAAACCAGCCATCTCGACTAAAACTTAAATCTGTTTCACAACATGCAAGGGTGGTGTGGAGGGTGAATTTTCATGTAACTCACAGAGCTCAAAAAACTTTTGCATAGTTATGGGAGTGGTTTCTGTGATTGACAGGCAAGTGCAGTTGGTGTCTACTGTACAGGCTTTTCCTTATAGCTAACATTAAATCCACTGCCTAATCTGACATTTGAAGCTCTTGTTTATTTAATAAAAAAAATATTTTACTTCCAGATAGGCAGCTGTGCCATAGGTGCGTTTAAGAAGACACACGAACAAGACCACCAGAGGATTCTGCCATGAAGTTGACAGGTACTTACAACAATATGTTAGTTAGTTCATAATAGGATTGAGTTGAGTCCGGTTACTCTCATGATTGACACAGCAAACATAGAGACCCGGAGGTGGTGCTGTAGTCAAGACTGCACCAGACGAGACCAAGACATTTCTGAGACCAGAGGGTTCCGAGGCCCAAACAAGGCCAAGACTTGTAAGGGTCGATACCAAGTCAAGTCCAAGACCAAGGCAGGTCGAGACCGAGACGAGACCGAGACTGTACATACAATGAAAAATTATTAGAAGAGTGACCGAAGTAAGAATTCCGTTAACAGAACCAGTTCCGTTTTTGGTTCTCTGAACTGGTTTCAAGAATGGAACCAACTTCATGCTCCACTGTATGCCGCTGTTGCTGGGGAAACTGTGGGAAAAATCAAACAGCCAAAAACTGGTTGCTTTGAAACAGATTCCTTTCCACTCTAATCAGTGGTGTGAGCAAATAACAGCAGTAGTCTCAACCGGTCTTGTCTTAAAAACCCAAGTTCGCACAGTCCAAGACCGAGACAAGACTGAGTAAAAATGCACCCGAGACCGAGAAAAAAGCACTCTCGAGACCAAGACCGATGTCGAATACTACAACACTACCCGGAGGTATGTTATTTTGGGTTTACGACTCATTTAATGCATTTACAATTCCCACACACTAACCCACCCAACACACTAACCAGGCCATCACTAAACTAGAATCGAACCCCAGTCACTTCACAGATACATGGAACAAGAATGTAGGGAGGAAACAATGAAAACATAAATGATGCTGTCTATTGACTATGAAACAATGTTGACAGTATTTCACCATTACTACCCCTTGTTTACGACACATAAACATTGCATTATCCACAAGCTGACCTTTGACAGCACCACAGTGTTTTCACAGTCATCGGGCTTGTAGATTGACAAACCTTGAACCCAGCCACAGCAAAACTGTTCTGCTGTCAAGGGACCTGAGGCTTTTGAATTCTTAGTAGTAACTTATGGCGAAAACGAGATCATTAATTAACTGCATGTAGGTACAGGGGTCCAGGTCCCTGCACCAGTCTGATACTGGTGAACACTGGTAGCTCGTAGGAGTCTATATCCTTAATATCTCCGATCTCCAAATACCTTTTTGATAGGGACCCTTGGGTTTCACCACCACCTTATCCATTTTTTCCTTAAATCTTGATTTATATGGCTCTTCCCTGCATGTCTGTACTATGCTGTTGCCCATAGCAACCAATACCTTGTAAGTTCAAAATGGTGCAGCCTTCCAGGTATGTCACATGATATGACATATGTCCTCATTCCTAATTGGTCTGCCAGCTAGCCTGCTAGTTACATAGCTCAGGTAGCCACAGTCAGTGTATACAGGGTGGGGAAGCAAAATTTCTAGTGAACATTTAGTTGTTTTTTCTCAGCAGGCACTACGTCAATTGTTTTGAAACCAAACATATATTGATGTCATAATCATACCTAACACTATTATCCATACCTTTTCAGAAACTTTTGCCCATATGAGTAATCAGGAAAGCAAACGTCAAAGAGTGTGTGATTTGCTGAATGCACTCGTCACACCAAAGGAGATTTCAAAAATAGTTGGAGTGTCCATAAAGACTGTTTATAATGGAAAGAAGAGAATGACTATGAGCAAAACTATTACGAGAAAGTCTGGAAGATACTATTAAAGAAGAATGGGAGAAGTTGTCACCCGAATATTTGAGGAACACTTGCGCAAGTTTCAGGAAGTGTGTGAAGGCAGTTATTGAGAAAGAAGGAGGACACATAGAATAAAAACATTTTCTATTATGTAAATTTTCTTGTGGCAAATAAATTCTCATGACTTTCAATAAACTAATTGGTCATACACTGTCTTTCAATCCCTGCCTCAAAATATTGTAAATTTTGCTTCCCCACCCTGTATACATTTCATACTGTTATCAAACACAACTGTATGTGTTAACATTTCTAAGTAGCTGACATTACTTGATGGTGTTTATTATTACACCATTAGTTGGTGGGTTCATTATTTGCTGAAAGTTCTGGTTTCGTACTTTATTCTTCTCCAACCCCTCTTGTTCCCCAAAAAACAATACACATCTCAAAGCTTTGAATTTGCACTTCACAAAGAAATGGGTGATGTCATAGAGGGTTCACCCACTATTTATATGCAGACTCTTATTGTGTAACATACACCAATCAGCCATGGCATTATGACCACTGATTATCTCATTACAATGGGACCTGTCAGTGGGTGGGGTGTATTAGGCAGCAAGTGAACATTTGGCCCTTGAAGCTGATGTGTGAGAAAACGTAAAATAGGCCCTTGGATGATTCCCCTTATATGGTTTTCAATATCTGTTTTAGTTAATTAAAATTTATTGACATTCTGTATAAACAACTCTGAAATTTGTAATCACTGCAACATTAAAGAGCTTTGAATGTTTTTTTTTTTTTTTTTTTTAAATTGTTGTCAAAAAAGCCAAATTATGTTGATCATGATTCCATATATAATGAGGAAAACATCCATGGGGTGAACTTTTTTAAAAAAGGATCTGTAGGTTTGAATTTGAGGTTTTTAATAATATTGTGGCACATGAAGCAGCTTCAGCTGACAGTCTTGGTTGAAATCTGCACTCATGGGTGCACTTCTAGTTTACAGTCTAGTCTAGTCTAGGAAATGCAAATGTCCACCAGAAGGAGAAAAGACAAGTAATGTTACAGTCAAACTACTGCAGCAAACTGTGGAAGCACAAACAACCACCGTGTCCACTGTCATAGGGATCACCCGCTATAATGTTAAAAGTGTGGAATACTGTCTTTGGTCTCACCTCTTTATGTTCTATATTCTCACTGACTCACATCTTATACTTTGACTATTAAAGGTTCTGGTAATCAAGACTATTTAATCATTACTGATGAACAAGTACCTTTGGCTCAGTACAATTTCATCTGTAATGTAATGCTTGACCGTGTAGGAGAAAATAGGTAGAGGCAGAAGAATGGAAAAGCACTATCCATTAAATACCCCTGAGAAGCTGATTGTGTGGTCTATATGCAGTTTGTCCTTGAGAAGGATCACTGGTCTTATTGTTCTACATTTAATCATTTCTCGTTGACAGCAGCGCCAGACAGTATCTCTGAGAAAACAGGTAACATGCCACATATGAACACAGCTTTACATGAATGTACTGAAAAATAGGACTTCCCAAAGAAGATGGAACCACAAATAAGAGGTAATAAGAAGACTATTGATTCTATTAATTCTAGAGGACAGCACAAAACAGTACCAAGCAGCCATGAATCTTGATGCATACTAAGGGTTTGATCCCTGAAAGTAACCCGGCAGGCTCCTGTTGGACATAAACCTGCACTGCAGTAATTCAGGAAATAATCTAAAAGTCAGTGTAGAAAAAGTAAAATAGCATAAGTGAGGTTCAACAATACCAGAGATGGAGCAAGTATCCACATTAAGTTATATGGTTCCTCATAAACAATGCCTTGATTTGACTATTGTTGAGAATAGAGTCAATAAACAACAAAGACAGATAAATACATATATTTTACTGAAAAAAGGCCCAACAGAATGCTCATCTTGTTGATTTTTAAACCCAACATTTGTATATTTTCTCTTACATGTGCAAATACTGGTTATTTCTGTTTTTACTTTGCAGTTGTTTCTGTCTTTACTGATTCATTTATTTATTAATCTCTTTGTTTTGTATGTATTCGATCCTGCTGGAAAAAGTCTGAAAGTTCTTTGTGAAGATGCAAAACAAAACAAACAAACAAAAAAATAATCCCCTTCAAATGCATTAAAAACAAAGTAAAAAGCCTTTCTTGGGAAATGTAAGTAGTAGAAAGTAACCTGCAGATGTTTGTGCTAAGATGTAATGAGAAAAAGAAACACTCAAATAAAGGAGATACTTGAAAAAAATGTTGTTTTTACCATGAGAGTTAGTAGTGAACTTTACAAACCTTGAGGTCAAATGACTTGGTGTATTATTATTATTTATATGTGAATGTTACTCAGAACAAATAACCAATTTAAGGCCAAATATCCAAAGATCATGCTGTGTTACTTGTTATATAAACAGGTTTTATAGTTGATTGGGAACGGTGAGAGAGGCAAGCCCACAAGCTGGTGTCATCAACCTGTACTTGATCAGCTGCTGCTCCAGAACTACCAACACAAGCAGTGGAAAGGTTTGAGCTCCCCCCTCAGGAATGTAGGAGATAAACACAAAAGATGAACAATCTAATAAATAGGGATGAGAATCAAGAACCAATTCTTTTTGAGAACCAGTTCCCAGTAGTTCGATTCCTTTGAATCGTTTGCCTGCCTGCTTAATGATTCTGCTTATCGATTCTGCCTTCGTTGCACATGCGCGATGACGTCACACGTATGCTGCATTACTTTGGTCAGATCATCACCATCATGGCGTTGAGGCAAAAACGGTCCAAATAGATGACACCAGGGACACTTGTAACACTCGCAAAGCTTCCACTTCTTCAAAAGGGTGAAATATCTCCAATGTACTCAAACATTTGTTCACAGCATGTGACTCGTTTACAGGAATGTCACGTATTTGATACGCTCCTTAGCGACGCTTGTGAATCTAGCGGAAGAGCGAACACCAGGCTGGTTCCGGTGTGGGCAACAAACGTCCTGCCCCCTCAAAATAAGTTTCCAAAGGTAGGGGAAAGAAAATGAGGTGCACAACAGTGGTAGACATAGAGGAATTAGTAAAGCATCTTAAGTTTCACTTTCACTGTACAGTGCCCCCCCACCCCTCCAAATTGGGTCCGGCGTCATCTGTTATTATTTGTGCATACTGTATGTAGTATATTTTCTGTGTAGAGATGGAAATATAAAAGACAGTTAAGGCAAACACACCCATTTGTACTCTTTTATTCCCTCACCCAATGGGAATTGATGAGAGAATTGATAAGAAATTGAATCAATAAGCAAAATCGATAATGGAATTGGAATCATTAAATTCTTATCGATTCCCATCCCTACTACTAATAAATATAACATACAGATGGAAACTAGCTTCTCTGCTAAATCTGGTGTATGCATCTTTTTTTTTTTTTAGTGATAGTTAGCAAGACAATGTGGACAGAAAAACAACAACAACACATAAAAGGAAAATCCAACTAATAAATAAACAAACCAAAAACAACAGCGACAGAGTATTGAGGAACAACAACAACAACATCATATTACAATGAAAAGAATCATAAATGTAAATAGCAACTAAACAATATAGCTTGGTTAGGGGCGATAGGGAAAAGGGGAAGAGGGGGGTGTGAATGAAAGTGTGAGAGAGAGAGGGGGGAGTGAGGGGGAAAATAATAATTGTAATAATACAAAAATATATGATAATAATACCAGTAACCTAATTTGCTAGTATTATTGTGGCGGGTGCATGCATCTTGTTCTTTGCAACCAATACACACTGTCCTGTAACTAAATAAATATATACAAATACAAATAAGACCACAGGCTTATATCACAGGTAGAATTTTAGGGAGTGGTAACAGTGATTTCAGTTTTACAATAGAGTTGTTTAAGCCAAAAGAACATGGATATTGTATATGAAAAATGAGAACCATTAGAATGTACATGGATACACTGCATCCAGAGCAGAGCAATATAAAGGTCTGTGTGATTTGTGAGTTTAATTAGGACTAATCATTCTGTCATTTTAAACAGAGTACTAAAGCGGGCATTATCATTATTTTTTTCAGACATGCCTTTAAAGCAGATGATCTTGGAGCAAAGTTCATTAGGAGGCTGATCCTGCCATAGAAAATGACCTTTGTTTTATTTGCCCTCACTGCTGCGTGAAGAGGCACAATAATGAGCTATTGATTGAGGTGGTGGTGGTGTAAGGAGGGGGGGACTGGTAGAAATCCTCAGGAGTGATTGAAAAGATTGACCTTACCCTTAACCCAGGCCCAGCACCATGATCAATAAACATTACACCTTCCACAAACCCTGACACCTCCATCAATAGCAGTGAATATCAGCAGCAACGATTGGGAACACTGATGAGCAGCGAACGGCAAGAGGGGTGGGTGAGGGTCAAATCACTTAGTGTCTTTGTCAGACGGTAATGAGGGGGCTGCAGTGTATGTGTGTGTATGTGGCGTGTTTGGAAAAGTTCCACAGAAAATAGTCATTTTGCAAACATGACACCAAATATCAAACACCTAATGTAATGATAATTCTGATGTCATGTCTCCATTTTGCACTTTTTTACATAACTTTACACACAGATTCTACTGTGACTAAAACTCTAAGTGAAAATACATTAGCACAAGCTGACATTTAAAATTGCGTGCAAGAATTCTCAAAAATGATAAAGACCATGCCTTGTATTCACAGATATACAGTTGTATGTAAAAAAAAAAAAAATATGGGCATCCCTTGAAAATTAACATCATTTGGTGATTTTGAGGTTGAAAACAAAGTCTGCAAAATATGTAGAACAACTTATTTCACATTTTGAAGAAACACTGAAAAAAACAAAAAACAAAACTACACAATTGTATCGTGTGCAGCTGTTTGGACACCCTCAAAATATTCAGTACTTAGTAAGATCCCCTTTGGAAGATTTCACAGCCTGCAAAATATAACTGGCAAAAACTCTTTCAGTTTTCTCAGACTGTCTTGCATGCTTAACTCGCTTTAAGATCTACCCACAGATTTTCAATACTGTTAAAGTCTGGAAGCTGTGAGGGCCATTCCAAAACCTTCAGTCCGTCTCTCTTGAGGGACTCTACAGTCCACATTTATAGGTATGTTTTTGGTGTATTTTCTCATTATAGAATCCATCCTCTTTAAAGCTTTGACTTTTTTACACACTGTGATGTTTGCTTCCAGGATTTTCTGGGATTTAGAAAAATCCATTCTTTCTTCTTACCTGTGCTACAGTATGTGTCCAGGGCCACTGGCTGCAACACAAACAAACTAGCTATTCTGACCAGTTTACAAGCAGATCTCCCAAAGAGTTTTCTTGATCTTCCAGGTCTCATCTTGACCCTAAAAGTTCCTTTCAACTACCATCTCTTACTTATATTTCACATTATATTTCACCTCACTGTTTTCTTGTGGATATCAACCATTGTCATTTGCAGAACTGTACACAGCTGTTTTGAGGAACCAATGGCTGTTGAGTGTTCACACAGGTTTTGTAAAGTCAGAGTCTTTCAAAACTTTGACATCAGCACCAGATGTCACTTCCTAATGACAATAGTTTGTATGTCTGTAGAGCTGATCACAGCCTGAGCTTGGAAATACAATACTTAGGGTTCACTCACTTTTGCATATTGTTAACCTCATAGCATAATTGTCTAACTCAGGGGTCAGCAACCCTGGTCCTACAGAGCCACTGTCCTGCATGTTTTAGAGGTTTCCCTCGTCCAGCACACCTGATGGTCATTCTCAGGCTTCTGCAGAGCTTGATGATAGGCTTATCATTTGAATCAGGTGTGTTGGAAGAGGGATAGATCTAAAACATGCAGGATAGTGGCTCTCTAGGACCAGGGTTGCTGACCCCTGGTCTAACTCGTACACAAATGGACAAAAGTATTGGGACATGCTGAATTCAGGTGTTTCTTTTCTAACAGGGGTCTGGGCTACAAAAGAATAATAACAAATGTCATAATATACCTTCATGTAGTGAAAAATATCATTGGATGTATTGATTAGTTTGGTTTAAATTGTTACCTTTGCTGCCAAAATGCCTCAGTGGTGGTTTTTACTTAATTTCTCTCAACATTGATTTTTTTTAAATCCATAACTACGATTTTAAATGTTCTACCTCTAAATTTCTAAACCTATTTTTCATGCTTTGACTAAATAATAATTTTCTACCACAACTGACCATCTACTTTCTTCACATCTCACTTAGGAAGATTAATCTCCCATTAAACTTTAGGGAAAAACTGATGTTTATAAACTGTATGGACAAAAATATTGGGACATATCATGGTTACAGCTGTAAGATGTCCTGTTCATAATGATTTAGCATATAAACATCAATACTGATAATCAATATGATATTTATCACAATATAAAATTATATTATGACATTTGTCATTATTGCTTTGTAGCCTGGCCCCCTGTTAGAAAAGAAACACTTACATTCAGCATGTCCCAATACTTTTGTCCATTTGTGTATGAGTTAGGCAATTATACTTTGAGGCTAACGATATGCCACAATTGTGTAATTCATTAATATATTAACTTAAAAGTTACTCCACATTTATGTTGGTAGTAATTGTAAATGTGCGCAGTGTAACAACAATTAGGCATTTTGACACGGTTATCTTACAAGTATCAGATAGAGGGGTGTAAGTCTCTTAATAAGCTCATTCACTGCTGTTTTATTAACACTGTCTAAAGGCTGCTAGACCACATTCAGAATTGGTCTGGATCACATATGTCCACAATATTTAGCAGTGTGAACAGAAATGCCTCTGTGTTCTCAAAGAAAACTCAACGTGCCAGTGGTGTTTTATGAAGGCATTTGAAAGATGCATGGAAATTTTTTGAAAGGGTGGGAAAGGACCGATAATAATGTGATTTCTGGCTGCAATTTCACAGTCACCAGTGATGGTGAGAATTAGCTTTTATATGACAGTATTTTCATGCTTCCCTTTGTCCATAGAATGCAGCAATTTGCAACATATAACCTCTGTGTTGGTTTCCATAAAACAATTGTTTGTTCATTTGTGCCTTAGTCTGTGTGTTTGTATGTGCATGTGTGTGTGTGTGTGTGTGTGTGTGTGTGTGTGTGTGTGTGTGTGTGTGTGTGTGTGTGTGTGTGTGTGTGTGTGTATGCACAATGACCTTCGTAATGCAAATAATAATGTCATAGTAAAATCTGAATTTGCCTATGTGTAGTAAAGGTCATTTTTATATTTGCTAAATTTTGCAAATTGATATTTTCTGTATTATGATGTTATGTTATGTATTGTATGTGTTCATCTATACCTGTCCAAATAACACATAGTTTTAGTATGTTTTATTTATGGTTATTTCTAAGGAATTTAAAAAGCTGAATATGTGAGACTGAACGGCCAGACAAAACATTGCGTGCATTACTCTGCATCTATAAATAAACATTACTTGTTCAGTGAAACTAAAAGAAAGTAAAGCGTTTCCACAAAGTTGGCAGTTTAAAACATGCAAATTGAGTAAAGCTCTGGTCTAACAACCACTGTGACAAAGATGTTGTTTCAAAGGAAATTACTTTTCTGTCTGCATTTAAGAATCTCAGACCCCAGGTGTGTTGTTCCATTGTCTATCGGTCCTGCAAAATGAGGTACTTGTAATGTCACAGTATATTAACCCACACAGTCCATCCCTGAGCCAGTGAATGATAGGCTGCCCTGTGTTAGTGCTTTTACTCTGTCCCCTTCAGCTGATGTGTTGTAGCTCTTGTCCGTTTGCTCAGACTCTCAAGCTCTTAACAGGGATGAGATTTATAGTGATGTCAGCTGTACTCTCACAGCATCAGCCTCA
Source organism: Sphaeramia orbicularis (assembly GCF_902148855.1). Taxonomy (NCBI): domain Eukaryota; kingdom Metazoa; phylum Chordata; class Actinopteri; order Kurtiformes; family Apogonidae; genus Sphaeramia; species Sphaeramia orbicularis. Next base: position 25,183,044 of record NC_043961.1, on the reverse strand, counting down.
CTGAAAAGAGAGTGAAAATGTTTAGACTGTTACATACACCATCTCATCTTCAGAAGGTGCTTTCTCTACACAATTCAAAACTACAGGAGCAGACATAAAAAGTGATTTACACCACTTGCCTTTTCAGGTCTGTTACTGATACTTCCTTTGGTCCTATTGTTAATGCTTACCACAGAGTATGCATTAAACTAACTCCCTGAGTGTTTGCTTGTGTGTCCTACAGCAATATTTCTCAGCTCTGTGGGTGATGTCTCTGTACTCTGTGACAAGGCAGTGTGTTTGACTGATGGTGTTTGGAGGCGGGACAGACTGACGTGAGGAGACAGACTGCCGGGGCTCCGACACCAGCCCATTCAGCTGCTAGGAAAAGATAGATGCCCGGGCTAATTTTAAACTCTGTGAACTAAATTCCGGTTACGAGAGGCAGTGATGAGTAACTGGGGCACAGCTGGAGGGTCTAGATAAGACCTGCCCTCACCTGTGTCTATACACATTCCTTGCCCTTTCAACTAACACACACTGCAAAATGTCTAATAATGACGGGGTGTAAATGATTGATTGGTGTAGAGTCGCTGGGGGTTGGCGCTCAGGAGGGGTCAGGCCTGGTTGTGGTACAGATATTGCTGACACTGCTATGATGTTGTGTGCAGCAGCTGGAAAAATAAGTCCTATAAAGTGAAAGCAGCACAAGATAACTTCAGAAAACATTGTCATTATCACACCAGCTTTGTGTTTGTGATGCTTTGTATTGAAGTAACTCAAAGAACACACAGAAGGTTATGCGTTGCAGAGGCCGAATGTGTAGAGCATTGATCTATTCCACTCTGCTGTTGTTCATTTATATCATAAAATTACTTTATTTTGGAAAAAGTGTCGCTAACTGACTGCTGCTTGTTTACTTGCACTGACCTGGAATCAACAACAGGTCACTTCTGGCCAACAATGGCTGCTCCACATAGGTTCTGGCCACATTATTCATGTAGTAAAAAGGTCTAGTGTGGTGCATTTATGGGGATTTTTTTTAATGAACTTGCTTAAAAGTAACACACAAAGCATAGTTAACATAAGTAGTGCAGGTACGCTTTAAAGTGACTAAGGCTGCGTTCAGACTGCAGGCAAATGTGGCCCAAATCTGACTTTTTTGCCCATATGTGACCTGTATCTGATCTGTTAAGGTCAGTTTGAACATCACAAATCTGATGTTGTCAAATCCAACCCAGGCTACTTTTAGGGATGCACCGATTCCGATACCGGTATTAGGTATCGGGTCCAATAATGGATTAGAATTATATAGCGCTTTTTCTATGAACGCATACTCAAAGTGCGTACAGAGGATCCATTATTCATTCGCTCTCACATTCCCCCTCTGGTGGTGGTAAACTGCATATGTAGCCACAGCTGCCCTGGGGCAGACTGACGGAAGCGTGGCTGCCAATCTGCGCCTACGGCCCCTCCGACCACCACCAAACATTCATACGCATTCATACACCAGTGTGAGTAGCAGCACTGGAGGCAAGGGGGGTGAAGTGTCTTGCCCAAGGACCAAGGTTATAATAGTTTTGAATTTTTAATTATAGTTTAGTTTTAATTAGTTTTGACTTTTTTTTTCTCTAATTCAGTTAGCTTTAATTAGTTTTTAGAGCAGGTTTGTTAGTTTTTATTAGTTATCATTTTTTTCTGAATGCTTAGTTTTAGTTTAGTTTTAGTATTAGTTTTAGTTATTTCATATATTTTATCTTCCTCACCATCCTATTCAAAGAAATTAGTGAGGTGCGAATCAGCGGGTTACTCTGGACACTTTATTTGGGGGTCGGGTTAGGGCGGCTCATTGACTGAGCAGAGACACGAACACATGTACAGCACAATGTATAAATTCTCTATAGCAGGTTGGGGAGGGTGCGATCCATATACAACGTCACTTATGTGAAAACAATGCAAAGATGTGCAAAGTGTGAGAGGAGATGCACAAAGCAGCCAGCAGTAAACCAGATAGAAACATATATAAACCAGTTAACCAGCAGTTAAACCAGAAAGAAACATATATAAACCAGTTAACCAGCAGTTAAACCAGATAGAAACATATATAAACCAGTTAACCAGCAGTTAAACCAGATAGAAACATATATAAACCAGTTAACCAGCAGTTAAACCAGATAGAAACATATATAAACCAGCTAACCAGCAGTAAACTGCACAGAAACATATATAAACCATATACAAACATATACAGTCTACTCTCGTTAAACTGCCCGCCGTTATACCGCCATTTTTGCTCACCGCCGACCAAAACCATTGCACAAAAATCCCCAATGCATTATTCCATTAGCTACCGCCATTTCCGCCTATCGCCATCCGCCAGCCCAGTTCCATGCACAAACAACACTTATACCATTGATTTCCCGACCGTTATACCGCCAGCGTGATTGCCATCGAGTACACATAAATTTTAACAATGCACTGAAACAAACGCGCCAGACGCTGATCGCGACAAGCTACGAGTAGGTCTACGGAACGGCCACCGTTCATTTATCGCAGAACACTCAGTAGGTTAGGATGTCGGGAAGAGGAAGTGGGATTAAGCCAAAGCCTCAAGATGATGGGGTGTCATTTCCCGACACGGTATAATAATGCTTAAAATGTTTCCCCACTTTAAATGATCCCTTACAAAATAACAGAATCAAGATTTATTTAGAAACGCAATTAGAACGGGTTAACGGAGGCAGCATAGACATCATATAGTAAAGACATGCACATTATGGACGCAACCCGTTGTAACGCCATTTTCGCTATACCGCCAATTTGGGCGTGAACGGAAGTTGGCGGTATAACAAGAGTAGACTGTATAAACCACTTATAAACATATATAACCCAGTTCATCAGCAGTAAACCACACCTTAGCAGATATCTCATCTCTTAATCATCTACAGTTCCATTATTAGCCAACTTTCCTTCATTTCAGTTCAGCTAGCTGTAGCTAGTAACAACAAACGTTTTTTAACATTAGAACAGGTTCCATACCTCTGTAATTGGATTAGTTTTCATCCTCCTCTTCTCTCCTCTTCTAAACTGTGCAGTTCAGGGCTTGGAAGGCCTTTTCATGGTGATAACCTCTCCAGTCTTTATCTGGATGCTAGTTCAACACTGATGCTGTCCTTTAGCTCCGCTCTGTCTCTGTCACTAACACACACACAGTGCGCAAAAAAAAAAAAAAACCCAACCCAATGTATCACTAAAGTAAATCCCATACAAGACTCTGCTGCTGTGTCCCAGCTTTAGTCTGTATGTTCCAGGTAGAGTGGGGACCAGAAGACGACTGGAAACCACCAGTGACCAGACATGACAGACTGTGTAGTGTCGTATGGTGCTGCTAGCTAAAACTGCTAGAGCAAAATAAATCAATTTGATATCAATTGACATTGACAAAGACGAAAACGAAGGGAATTTTATCCATAATTTTTATACGTTTTAGTCAGTTTTGTAAGCTCACAATACAGTTTCAGTTAGTTATCATTTTTTTCTTTTAATTATAGTTTTTATTTATTTCAGTAAACGAAAATGTCTTTTCGGTTTTCGTTTTCGTCATTTTGTTCGTTTTCGTTAACGATAATAACCTTGCCAAGGACACAACAGCACATGGACTGAGCAGGATTTAAACCACCAACCCTTCAGTTATTGGGCGACTCACTCTACCATCTGAGCCATGGCCGCCAATACTCAGTGTGTGTACTTGTACTCGTAAAAGTGCTCCAATACAACGCATTCACTCATTCCAACGCATTGAATGTCAATAGCAGCAGTTTGTTCCAGTCAGACTAATGACAATGACCATAAAGCACATTTTCAAAAGTAACTAAGAACTGTAATGGTATTATTAAGTACTCATATCGGTACTCAGTATCAGCAAGTACTCAAATATAAGTACTTGTACTTCGCCTGGAAAAAAGTGGTATCGGTACATCCCTAGCCACTTTCATATGTGGTCCTAAATCCGATACGTATTTTGCAATGTGATTTCAGTCTGAATGGCCAGGTCGCATTTATCCGATCTTTACTTCATTAAAATGCGACAAACGTCACAATTCTGCATCCCAGGAGTGTTACTTCCATAAACACAGTGCGTAACTGCGTGGTCACGTATTACGACCTCTTTTGCACGTGCAGGTCACTTCAGGGTCGCATTGAGTTCATACTCAATACTGATAGAAGTCGCATTTAATGTATAATATGAACAAGCGCACAAAAAAATTGGATTTCACCAAAAAATCCAAATTGTGCATTAAGACCTGCTGTCTGAACGTAGTCTTAGACAGTGTTTTCCTTTATTCACTTCACCAACCGAGACCCTGCAGTGGAAAACCTAAACACACTACACAGCAGCAGACACAGGGCACAAATGCATTAAAAGGGATCACACACAAGAAAATATGTTTGGGAACTTTGGAAGGATAAAGCCACTGCACTGTAGTGACATCAGCTTTATACAGTGCAGACACTGCATTTGTTACCTACACTCTTATCTCGTTACTAATGATTCTGCGGAGTTTCATGTTGTAATTTTATGTTGTGTTGTCAGGATAGATCTTCAAACTGTGCCTCAGTTGAAAGTGGTCAGTTTTGTATTTATTTACAGGTTCTTTTAAGCCACTGCAGGTCATCAGCAGCATTCATTAAAGAATGTAAGGAATGTAAATAAGGACAAATATAAGGAATTTAAGAAATGGCTAAACTTGGAACTTTTATCAGTCTATATGTTATCATACTTTTTACTTCATCATCGTCACTAATAAATAATTTAAAAGATTAGGAATGGAGACTGAGTCCTAAAAAGTCCATTGTGTTAGATGTAAGCGGTTCTATTTGCTGTAATGGAATATAACTAGGGATGGGAATTGAGAACCGGTTCTTTTTGAGAACTGGTTCCCAGTAGCTCGTTTCCTTGGAATCATTTGCCTGCCTGCTTAATGATTCTGCTTATCAATTCTGCCTTTGTTGTGCATGTGTGATGACATCACACGTACGCTGCATTGTTTTGGTCAGAACGTAGCCAACATGGTGTTGAGGCAGAAATGGTCCAAAAAGATGACACCAGGTCCACTTACTTGGAACACTTGGAAAGCTTCCATGTCTTCAAAAGGGTGGAATCCCTCCAATATCCTCAAACATTTGTCCACAGCATGTGAATCATTTACAGGAATGTCACATATTTGATACTCTACTTAGTGGCACTTGTGAATGTAGCGACAGAGTGAACGCCGGGTCGGTTCCGGTTCCAGTGTGGGCAACAAACGTCGTAACTCCTCAAATAAAAGTTTCTGGAGGTAAGAAGGGAAAGGAAATGAGGTTCGCAACAAGGGGAGACAAGCCGAGCCAAGTCGAGTCAAACCGGTTCCAAATAGTAGAAATGCGGCAATAGAGGAATTAGTAAAGCGTCTTTAGTTTCACTTTCACTGTACCCCCCCACCCCACCCCCAACCGTGCTCGGCGTCATCTGTTATTATTATTTGTACATACTGTATATGTTATATTTTCTGTGCAGAGATGGAAATATAAAAGACGGTTAATGCAAACACACCCGTTAGTACTCTTTTATTCCCTCACCCAATGAGAATCGATAAGGAATCGGATCAATAAGCAATATCGATAATGGAATCGGAATCGTTAAATTCTTAATAATTCCCATCCCTAAATATAACGTTCATAGTTTGGTTTATACACTGTTGCCCATAAAGTTGGAATAAATTTGTTTTCAGACATATTCCACTTTTTAGTTTTATTTTTACATATTCAGTAATGAGCACTGAGTCCCCATTACACTTTATCAACAATAAATCACATTGTCATAATCATTTCATATGAAGGGGTAAACATATTTTACTCCAACTTTACGGGCAACCGTGTATTTATAAATCATAGTTGGTTTTCATCTTTAAACAGGCCTTTTATATGTGCATTTCTACAGAAGCTCAGGGAAGAGAAACTGCACAAACATTGGTTCTAAAGAGTGTATTTTATTTTTTTACTGCAATCTCTCTTAAACACTTGAAAAAGAAGGGCTGTTTATTTTATTGCTGTAACTGCTCCTTTAAGTTCTTCGCTTACATTTGAGTTTGTGTAACAAAAAGTTTTTAAATGCAGTTCGTATTGATGTGTTATGCCTTGAGAGCCTGTGCAAAATGGCTATCTGGACTCATTATCAGACAGATCAATGGGCGTGCTGATGTTGATTGGTGTCTTTGACTTTGCAATCTATTGCATGAAAATCTCTATTGACACCTAGAGCAACAGTGGGAAGAGACCATGCATACGAATCCAAGCTGCAGGAAAACAATAGTAAAAGAAACTCTTGTTAACTTTTAATGAGATCTTATTTTACTTTTAAGTGATTTAGTTTGGTAAATTGAATGCCTGGAGGATTTTAGATGCAGTGTAGACAGTGTGACTGCATCCAAGTTCAGCAATATGGAATTAAAGGCACCATGACATGTAAATACTGTATTTACTTATTTAATTATGTAATGTGTAATGATAATAGGAAGAAGCCAAAATAGCTTATTAATGAGGGGGACACGAAGCAGCCAATGGATACAGTGTGCCTTATTAATAACCTGCAACAAAGAAAAAAAAAAACCCAATACGTTAAATAATGGTGGATGAGTGTGCTTTGTCTTTTAAGAGGAGAGGAGGCAAGCGGGATAGTTTTTGGTTTGGTTTGTTTGTTTTTTAACACTCTAGCAGCAAAACTTTAGGTTGAATTCCTACCACATTGGGTTTATAGATTGCCAGTGACCCAGAATAGATCTCATTACATTTTGGGAAAAGTAGGTGAAAGTTCAAATTTTTTATGAATTTTTAAAATCTTTTTATTTTTCCATTTACTTATAATGTGAGAAATTTCAAATGTCAGTAGCAGCAAAACTATTTCTTTGAATTTATACCAAATTGGGTTTATAAATTTTCAGTGACCCAGAATAGATGTGGTTTAATTTTGGGAAAAGTAGGTCAAAGTTCACAATTTTAATGAATTTTTAAAAATCTTTTTTCTGCTCTCATTTACTTATAATGGGCGAAATTTCAGATGTCTATAAAAACATCAATTGTGTTTAAATTTACTTCAAACTTAGCACATATATAGAGACATTTGATATGCTGACATCACCACACACATATACATGATGATATCAGCTGGATCGATGCCAAAATAAGTTACAATACATGTGAGGGGCAGGGTTTGTTGTCCCTGGCACCACTTGTTAAATAATCGAAACAAACTACAGCAACAGAATACATAACACTGACTAACACAGTTTCTGCAATGATTTTTACCACTACAAGAAGTATTTAAAGTGCATTATATTCAAAACAGTTGTACAATTTTTGTACATAATACAGAGTACTATAATTTGCCATTTATAGATTTGTAACCACAGTGATCAGAATAGAATAGAACAGAATAGAATAGAATAGAATAGAATAGAATAGAATAGAATAGAATAGAATAGAATAGAACACAGTCACGGAAAAAATTCTTAGACCATCACAAGTCATCCATAACAATGGTTATGCAATCAAGTACTAACTCCTGTGTGTATCATGTGACTAAAACAGACAGAAAAGAAAACACGGAATGTCTAAAAGCACTGTTTTTGTCAGTACAGTTCCATAGCTATTAATGTAAGAACTGAAGTGATTTTGGTTATTATCAAGAAAACATGGAAAATGGATAGATATCAGCTCTGAAATTAAAGTCTTATGAGCTGCTTTTGTTGTCATTATTATATTTGTCCAAATAAATGTACCTTTACTTGTACCAGGCGTTAAAATGATCAAGAAATTGAGGAAAACAAGGGTGGTCTGATAATTTTCTCCTCAACTGTAGAATAGAATGCTCCTGTATACACTTGCTGAAAAACAGGTAATTCTGCCACAGCTGCTACTTTTGATATTTCTCTTCTTGTACCACATAAATCTGTCAGTACAGATTAATCTCACAGCCTTGTCCTAAATTCAAATAATGAATTCTGCTTCCAGTTATAATGAGCACAAGACAAACTACAGAACAGCAAACCATGAAAGATCTGTTCACTGTGTTGGCCGGCTAAATGAAGAAACCGTTTCACAGTCAAGGCCCAGGTGAGTCCAGTCTGTCACGGTGATGGAGGATTTTTCCTGGCATGTGCTGATAAAAACAGTCCCAGTGTTCATTAAGGCACCCCGGTGATCATGCTCCGCCCGGTTCCTCCATGTGTCCGACCATCACAACACAACCTCCCTGCTCGATCGCTCGCCAACAGCTGACGGAGTGTTTAAGGGAGATGAATGAGCGCTGACTTTATCAGGTAATAGATATCCCATAGAGGAAGAATGGGTAATTGTTCTGGGTTTTCATTTTGCCCTCTTTCCTGCACAGCTTTTTAATGGCAACCAGGGGGAAAAATCTCCCCTAGCCATCACACCCATAGCATCGACAAACACTGACAGACACGGAGGGAATTTCACCAGGCGTTTCTTTCATTGGCAGAAGACAGATTTGAGTTGTGTGGATTGAATGGTGGCTGCATGAAGAGGCCTGATGAAATCCTCTCTGGTGGTTACATATCTGTTTTTTTTTTTTTAGCTTTTTTTTTTTTATATCACATCTAAAGCCTTTCCAACAGAAACTAACTCTGTATGAAAACTCACAGCCAAAGGTTCTGGTCCAATGCAATGTGAAATGAAAGCTATAATTCTACTCTAAGTCACTATTATCAAAATGTGGGGCTCTGAGCAATTCATGTTAATGTTAATGAACACTGGTCACATTGTTGTTTTTATTTGTTTGTTTATTTACAGTAGCAACTGTTACATTTTAGGCATATTTTTGGTCACACTGATGCAGTATGATGCAGGCACTGAGGTGGCGGTGGTCCCTAGGGGGTCCTGAGAGGTCAGTTAGGAAGTAGTGATGGGAAGTCCGATTCTTTTTAAAGACTCAATTCTTTTGGTTCATTCATCTGTTGTAAATAAATTCTGAATCAATTCATTTGATTCACCAATTTAAAAAAAATTCTTCTTATTTAGCAGGCAGTGGTTACAAACTGGTGGTGCCAGATTGCCAAGTGTCTGCTTAATCCCCTACACCACTTGACAGTGGAAGTGGCAGATGGTCTAACCCTTAATATCTCTCTTTTCTGTCCACTATGAATAATGTATTTAGAAAATTACCAAACCTAATAAAGATTTTCCACTAGTATATCAACATAGTACTACTTTGTTAATAGTTAATTGTATTTAGTAAGCTTCTGACTTTTTATCTATCTATCTATCTATCTATCTATCTATCTATCTATCTATCTATCTATCTAGCTATCTAGCTATCTAGCTATCTATCTAGCTGTCTAGCTGTCAATCTATCTATCTACTTTATGTTGCTTAAAAATTTTTTGCTCTGTGTGTTTAATTTAATTTTATTAGTGTGCTTTCTTTCTGTTCCGTCTTTTTACGGTAGAGGTAACTAGTCTCTTTCAGCAGTTCAATAAACTCATTGATTCGTGAACGATTCAGCGAGTCAGCAATTCATGAACAATTCAGAGAGTCATTGATTTGTGAATGACAGAGTGAGTCATAGATTCATGAATGATTCAGCGAGTCATCGATACGTGAATGATTCAGTGATTCGTGAATGATTCAGTGAGTCATCGATTTGTGAATGATTCAGAATCAATTCAACAACTCCGTTCCACTCTGCCGCTCTTTCATTCAGCAGTTCACTACCTCGACTCGGTCCGGTTGCTGGCAAGTAGTCTTGCGATACAATCAGAACTCTTGCCGTGGAGACTGCCTGCTGCACAGTGCATCACACACACCACTTCCACCTTCGACTTTATGAGTGACTCTAGTTTATGTGATAATAAACAAAATATTAGCAGTGTTGCTGAATCAATTCAGTTTCGTTCTCGAATTCGATTCAACTCGTTCACTTAAATGAATTGATTCTTTTGAACGATTCATTCATGAATCGCCCATCACTATTAGGAAGTGGAACATCTGCTGCTAGCGGCAAAGTGTCTAAAGTATGTATCTGTTTTGCTGAAGAGAAGAAAGTAAAATACATTTTTAAACCAACTCATGCTCGCCTGGAACTCCCTTTGTGTCCGAGTGTACAACAATAATAGACAATAAAATCATTGTCACAATGATGACCTCCTGCATTAACCCATTGTAGACTACTGTCGGGAATTCACCTCAAAATCCCTCTTTTTTTGTAATGAGGTGATGCTCAACACTCTCTCTGAATGTACATTTGTTACCTCGTGTTCATGGATCAATTTCAAAGTCCTGCTTCTGTAACAGTGTAATTTATGACAGTCTACTTTTGGATAATTTTAGTTCTGTTCAGATTGGTAACTGAAGAAACTGATTAATAGTGGCATCAATAAAATAATCTATGTATCTGAAACTGGAAAATGTATTTAATTATTTAATCATTATGTCACTAATTTGCACCATAGATATTGTATGGGCTGTATTTACATGAACAATCTCTACTTAATTTAGCATCTGCTTGACAGCAATAACACATTTTTTGTTTTTGGTTTTTTTTTTTAATAATTGGAAATAAATTTGGGCAGTAAGGGGTTAAAGCCCTGTCTCAGTCTTTTCAGACACAAAACACTGTTCTTTTCCTTCTGTGTCCTCTGTTCCTTTTCTTTCTCCAGGTATCTGGGGTTCTGGTTCTGTTTGTTCCTGGTGTGTGGTTCTGGACTCCATCTTGCCCAGTGTTTACTTGTGCTGTCCAGTGTCTATATTGGTTGTTGTTCTTCTTCTACACTATTCTTTCTCTCTCATCCGTCCACTAACCCACAGCCTGTTTCTGTTGGTTTTCCTTCTGGAAAAGAAGTCTTTCCTTCCCTCTGTTGCCTTGGGCTCGCTCCTGTAGGATTAGCTGGGTTTCCTTTCTGTAAAATATTTTATTTTTTTTATTGTCTGAAGTGTCTTGACATATTCATATATGGATGGATGAAAAAAAAAATCCTGTCTGATAAATGCACTTTTTTTTTTTACAAAAAATTAAAAAAAAAAAAGTTTTCTTTTAGAATGCTTTTTGGTACCAAAACCCCATAAATAATACATTGATCTGGAATATATAATATTTTATAAATACCATTCTGTATGAAAACCACAAGGTACTTTACATTTTCTTAAAAAAGTGTATTTTTTAAGGTAGGAGGTTTCATTCTTTGGCCATCAATATTATGCTTAGTGCTATATTGTATTGAATAGCCTCAAATTATAACACATATACTCGAAATACATTAAGTCAAATCTACACTGAGAGCACCCTGGAGATTTTGTGTTAATGGATGACATTTTTTAAATGTGTTTTTTTTTTTTTTTTCTTTTTTTTTTTTTTGTCTGATAATCCCCGGTTGTTTCTCAAAGTGTCAGATGTTATGAAAATGCTCAGAAATTGTTGGCAAAGACTTGAATGCATCATTATGTTGCATGTTCTTTTTACTACAGCTATTAAAGGACTTGGCACTGTTTAAGACCAAAATTCTGTAAAGGATGTTTCATGAGGATCAATGTAACACTGTAGGAAAGACAGACCAAACTGTCCGGTGTTAGCGAGTTCATGTAAGACTAATGGGACGTCCACTTCTATCTGATCAGCCTGGCTCATGACCCGGGGTTGCACCAAAAAGCTTTACAGGAAACATTGTCGCCATGCTTTCATAGCAGCTCTAAGATTTATTTCCCGCTGTCTACAAAGAACATGCTGGTTTTAACAATCTAAATTGAAAACTGCTGGAGGGGAAAATGATAGCATGTCACGAGCAGGGGGGTGCCAGCAGTGGAGGGCACCATAAAGAGGCAGCAACAGCCTGTGTGCTGGCACCCATCAGGGAGAAATGATTACCTCAGTTAAGTGAAAAAAGAAGAGAGGAGAGATTAACTTTGAAAAGACCCACAGCACCAAACAACAGTTTATGTGACAAAAATATTCTGTCTGTGTTTTCATACAAATTTTCATGGGATACTTCAGTCCCGTTGGTCATCACAATCTGCATTCTGTGAAGTGTTTGGAGAAAAAAAAAAAACTCATGAAAACAGCAGACATGCAAAAAGAAAACAAAAAACAAACCTGGCACTAATTTAGAGAACAATCACCAAAAGCAGGAATTAAATAAGCAACTCTAAAAACACATACATGAGCTTGAATGAAACTACAGGTGAGATATACTAAACTCTAACAGAGTTAAAGATTATTCATTAACAAGTAACAAATGATCAAGATACACAGGTGTTGTACAGAAAAACACTGAGGACCCCTACTGGACAGGTATGGGACTGCACCATAGCCAAAGATTATAATCCCATTAGTCACAAAAGTTACTCAAAACAAAATTTCTAATATAACACTTTAAAAGTGTTACTGAATAATGTATCTATGTATTTTCAGCAAATACTTAAATAGTTATGTATAGCATCACAGTGTATGAGATCACATGACCAGAACTGTTTACTTCCTGGTTGGGTTTTGGGAAAATGATTCAAAACACCCAAACAAAAAAAGATTGGATAATCATTTTCAGTGCACATTCTCTTTGTGTCAGAATCACTTTATTAATTTGCTAATTATCTATGGTTACTGTACAATTAACCCCATTAACAATGGTGATATGCTACATAACAGATTATCTACTGTAGAATGATGGAGAAACATTTTAATTCAATAAACAATGTACAATCACATTCTGACCATAAAAGTCACGTTTTACATGCTTTTCTGAGACAATAAAAAATGTTTAAAGGGTTATGAGGTATAATTAGGATATTTTCATGTCTGGAGAAAAAATTGGGTTAAATAGGCATGTTAGCATATGACTGAAGTTATGAAGTATGTTATGTTATGTTATGTTACGTTATGTTACGTTGCGTTGCGTTATGTTACATTATGCTACTCAATTCAACAATACAATGTGCCAATGCATGTGAGTCTCAGTGCATATGTAGAATCTCATAGCACTGGTGTTCTTCCTTTACTCCAGTGTTAAGTATGAGTGTCATGTATTAAACCACAGATGTAGCATTAAGAGAAAATCTGACAGATTTAAAGGTCATTTACAGTTGAGCAGCCCCTCTGTCAACATGCTGCACAGTTTGCTGAGTATCACTGAGCTGCAGCACGGAGCTATATCTGATGGAGGACTCGAAACAGGTTTGTGATCAGCTACAAATATAGAAAATTCATTTGTTCTCCGCCAACCGCAGCACATCAGTCATACAGACAGTCCACCACCAGGTCCACCAGGAGCTCCCCAACCTCTGGCCAAGTTTCGTGGAGGTCTGTAGTCCATGAAAGGTGGAAAAGTAATAATGCTCTCTCACCACCAGTTCTGTCATTAGTACTATTGATTTAAGACATCAGTTGTGTCAGGAAATCAAAAATAGAAAGGTGGCTTTCACTGAGAATGTTAAATTAAATTGAAAAGTAGTGTGTCATTTTACAACTTAACTCTGACACTGAAAAAGTTCTTCATACTTATTCGCCCTCTTATACGTGTTTTTTAAATCTGAGCTCTGCAATTGAATTTAATTAAAGGATAAAACTTGTTGAATTTTGTTTTTTATTAGAAACGAATCACAAGCATTAGTAACAGCTTTATCTCAATAGTAAAAGTGTGTAGTCTAGGCTTACACCAGAGCTATTAAAACACATACCACATATCGCTTCACTTGGGTGACATATTGCCTCATTAAAATGAGCACAGACGCAAGAAGCTTTTTCGTCTTTGCAGCACAAACACTAAACAGCATACCTGGGCATGCTCAGTAAGGACTGCACAACATGAGTTACTCTCTAGAGATCAAAACTGCAGCTGAGGAGATGTTTTAGAATAAACTACTGTGACCTAAATAAGCAGTGCGGCTATGTCAGGCAGTTTAGAGATCTGCTGATAAATGAGAATAATTAAAAATACGAAACAAACTGCTACTACGTTTGCTTGAAATCACTGTCCCCCATCTACCCTAATGATCCCAGTGAATGAGGGTAAATGTAATCTGGTGTTGACTGATTTAGATGAATGATGTGATAGCTGCATAACAGCTGTGGACCACGGCTTTACTGGTTTCATTCAATGCCACTCTGCATCTCAATGAGAACTCACTCAATATTCAACAAACAGCACCATGATTGTTACAGTTCATGGGGACTCTTTTCAGTAGCTTATTAATAGGGGTGACACAGAGCAGCCAAAGGATACAGTATGCCTTATTAATAACCTTCAACACAGAAAAAAACAATGTTTTAATTAATGGTGGATGAGTATGCTTTGTCTTTTCTTAAATACAAACTACAGCAGCAGACGACATTACACCAGCAAACACTATTCCTGCAACTATTTCTGCTACTATAGGAAATATTGAAACTGCATTATATTCACAGCAATTGTAATTACTACTCTATTGTGACTTAGGTTGTACAAAGTCAAGATGTTTTGGTGTTCTGTTGCAGGGGTGTCAAACATATGGCTAGTGGGCCAAAACTGGTGCACTAAAAGGTCCAATCCGGCCTTCAGATGAATTTATAGAATGCAGAAATTACACTGAAGATATTAACAATCAAAGATGTTAAATCATTTCAGTTCAGGGACGACACTCCGCCCAATTCAATCTCAAGTGGGTGAGTTCAAGTAAAATACTATCATAATATCCTATAAATAATGTCAACTCCAAATTTTTCTCTTGGTTTTAGTGTAAAGAAGAAAATTTACATGAAAATGTTGACATTTACCAATGATCCTTTTACAAAAAATGTGATTAACCTGAATAAATAAGAACAACCTGAAATATTTTAAGAGACGTAAGTGCACTTTTAACAATATTCTTCCTGTTACTAAATGTTTTGAGTCTTTGTAGATCCTAGGGCTGGGCGTATCAATCTAAATATTGATAGTATCGATACCAAGGTAAGTATCGTATCGATTCAATATTAGCATGATGAGATCAATACTTTTGCTGTAGTTGATCTTCTATATGTCCAGCAAATTACTCGAATTTCCTCACAGAGTTCATGCGAGCACAGCTTCTCTCCAAGTGCAACCCCCCCCCCCACACACACACACACACACACACACACACACTCTGCTGGAGAATGGATAGTCAGAGCACTGACTGAGAGCAGCCTGTGATGGGCTGAAGAAGCGCTGTGTGGAGCTTACTCTTAAACAATTCTGTGCAGTAAAAGGGTAATTATTTAATTATTTTTATACTGTTAAATTGTTTTATATTGTAGCTAGTTAATTAACCCTTAATAGGTAACCATGGTGCCCCCCCACAGCTACAGGTAACCTGGGGTCCAGCTAGACCCCAGGTTACCTACAGTGATAAAAACATCTAAAAATGTTATTTTTTTAGTCAGTTACAATACTTTATTGCTTATAGTATGAAAGGATAGCAATGAAACGAAAAAAATATAACAAAATTGTGCTTTATTTTCCAAATAAATTCTCCTTTACTGCGTGAAAACATAGAAAATGAAAAACGTGGGGTCTGCTGGGACCCCAGGTTACCTATTAAGGGTTAAAAAGAACATGTTTATTTGTCTAAAATCTTTGTCCTGTGTTTTATCATAATCGTTATCAACTAAGGGCAAAATCACAAAATTATTCAATGATCATGACTTTCAAGAAAAAAGTATTGGTATTGGTGATACTAGCCCTGTATTTACTTGGTATTGGATCCCTACCAAAATTCCCAGTATTGCCCACCCTTAGTAGATCCACTGTGATCTATAAATTGTAATGCACATGTGTAAATGATAAACTGGGTCATAATATTGTTAAAACTGCACTGATTCTCCTTAAGATATTTCAGGTTGTTCAGAGTTGTCAAATTTTTTTGACAAAGGACAGTCTGTAGATGTAAATATTTTCATAATGTAATTTTACTCTTTTCACTCTAAAATATAGAGAACAATTTGGTGTTGACATTATTTATAGGTTATTATGTTATTATTTTGCTGGTCTGACCCACTTGAAATCATACAGGATGTGGCTCCTCAACTAAAATGAGTTTGACACCCCTGTTCTATAGTCTGAAAAATACTTCATCCCATTATTATTATCTATTTTTTTTAAAGATAAAAATTTCCAGGTGTGTCTTGATGGAACAGTCATATGACACAGTACAATATGTATGTTGACACAAAAAGACTGTGCAGTAAGGCCATGAAAATCTCTCAGCACGGTGTGACTTTGATGCCGTTTGGACGGTGAGATGAAGGGGAAACTAAGGACATGGACACGCTCCATGAAGAATGGTCCACAACAGCTGGTGGTTCACAAAACAGTAACCACTGAGTCACTGTGCAACTTCCTGAAAGAACACAGAAAAAAGAACAACTGTAATGTGCGTGTAATTTGTATAATTATTATGGCTAAGAATTTGTGAACAAACAAATCCACTTTTAACTGTATAGGTCTAAACTTCAATTAAAACTTTACTATTACCTAAAAAATATCTTACCATTAGCAGTAAAATCAGGAGATCCATGTAAAATTAAGTCAACAGAAGCTACATTTGTAATTATATGTCTTCATCACGTTCTTCAGTGAATGTTGAGGACAAAATTCTTTTCGTTTTTGTCTTTCTCAAAGTACAATAATAATGGATGAGATTTATGGTCAAAGTAGACGACCATCCTTCAGGAGTCAGGGTCTGCTCGACCTGGGTCTGCCTGTTAAAAGGAAGTTTGTCCTCGCCGCAGTCACCAGTCACAGTGTTTGCTCCTGGAGGATTCTGTTGGGCTTCTGTAAATTGGCTTGAGAGTCTGGTTTCGACCAGCTCATGAGTGTCATGAGATAACTTTTGTCGTGATTTGGCACTTCATAAATGAGATATGATTGATATAGTGCTTTTCTATTAATATATACTATGGATCCATTAGTTATTTGCTGGTAAACTACATTTGTAGCTCTGGGGCAGGTGGACGGAACAGCCTCTCCAGCCACCACCAAACATTCAGATTCAGGGTGTTTTCACAGTGGGTATCCGTACCTGCACAGCTTTCTCGCAAAGGTCACAAGCATGTACCACAGCCCATGCCCAAGTATGAGTGGGTGTTACAGGGCTGAAACAGTAGGTGGCGGTGTGGAAGGAATTCTGTCGCTATCCAACAAACAAGGAAGTCAGAAGACAAACCCTTACATCATCAACTGAGTGACTGTTCTGTTCATTTGTCTACAATAGCAGCAATACTTTTCTATCTGTTAGCCTGTTTGAGGCAAAGGGAAAAAGAGCGATCTTTGTTGTCCCTGATATTTCACCAAGTGGTTCGGAGCGACATCTATGGTCTCATGGTGATTAAGTTACTTCCGTTGTCGGAGTGGTGATTAGGTCACGTCCATTCTCAGGCATGAATCGCTTTCACACTGCAGCGTACTGTACAGGAGTCCATGCAGTCCGTACCCAGGACTACCTTCTCAGCCGGACTCGGGTATGGTACTCTCACACGGAACGTCAGCATTCACATTAATAAAATTTTGCTGACTTTGGGTCCAACGTACTCAGAATCACAGTGTGAAAACACCCCCAGTGTAAGTAGCAGCACTGGAGGTATGTAAAGGGTAAAGTGTCTTGCCCAAGGAGATGACAACACATGGACAGAGTGGGATTTGATCCACTAGCCCTTCGGTTATTGGACGACCCACTCCATCTCCTGAGCCATGGCCGCCCCAACTATGAAGGATACCTGATTTAAATTCCTCGCGGCGGTACAATCCCACACCCCGTGATTCTGTCCTCCACTGGAAATGGCCATGTCTCCACGCAGCCCAGCCTCCATTAGTGACACTGATTAACCCTGCGGTGTCTGCCTGTTCGCCGCTTGATGGGGCCGGACAGGCAATGGTCTCGGAACGGACCGGTTAAGGAGAGAGGAAGCCTGAGTAGACTTGTTAAAATGTATGAGTTTTATCACTTCTTATTGAGGCTGCTTCATTTGCTGATTGAAACAGAGATGTACAGGAATGTTGCTGAATGAGATTTGGAATTGGATTTTCACTGAGGAGTTGACCAGCCTGACAATTATAATTGAAGTTGTACACCTTGAATTTGTCCGCTCTTCAGATACAAGTCCATACAAACTGACCACATATTCGATTCTGGAAACACAAATGGTTTACATAGTGGATTAACAGCTACACCATCCTAGTTAATTAAGTTCATCTGACTGTTGTCTTTAGATTTAATTCATATTTGTCATTTTTTTTAGATGATCTAGAATTTGCTAGTTAACTCTTTAACCTCTGACGAGTCTGTGGTGAGCATTCTGAATGTATGATTTATTTTAAATATTCATAAAAAATTAACTGTTTGCTCAATAGGAAAAATTTCCAAACGTGCTGATAGAACAGACTTTGTTCTTTCCATAGACATCGAAGCACGCTCAGTGCACCCCCCACCACCTGCATAATGGGGGGGCAAAACACAGAGTAGTAAGACCGACTCACAATGAAAATAGATGGTTTGGGCTTTTTTTTTTTTTTCTTTTACATTGTTTTTCTTGAGTTTTTTGTTTTTACTGTTGTTTTCAGTGTTGTGGTGATTTTCTTTCTTTCTTTTTTTTTATGTGTTTTTACCAAGTTTTGACCATGTGACTGCTTTTTGGGGTTCAACCAGGTGTCAAAAATCAGCTGGATTGATTTAGGAAAAAAAAAAAAAAAAATGACTGGGTCCAAATTCAAATACTTGTTGTTCAGTGTGTTCCGGTTCATGGTCAACATCCTAAATCTGCCTTATTTAGTAAAACCTTTAGTAACCTTAGTAAATATGGGGAATAATGTCTCAGAGGTTAAAGGGTTAACACTATAGACTGAACAGGTCAGAGGAGGCATGACTTCATCCTCTTGTTTTTAAATTGCTGTTCTGAAGCCAGCTGTTGTATTTTGGCCCATTTACCATGTTGGCTTTTTGGAGCCATAAGTGACCATATTTAGACAAACAGGGCAGAGATGCAGGAGTATGAGCAGTCAGAGCCATGTACAAGGGGTCATGGGTGAGGTTATGCTGAATTCTGGCTCACTGACCCAGTAAAGTGAAAAACTTGATCAAGCATGTGCATTACAAAGTCTTTGGAAGGTCTTCTCAGCATAACCAATTAACCCCGACCACAGTCCAACTGTCTGTAAAGGTTAAAGGTCAACCCTAACCTTTAAATGAGCTGTAGAACAGAGCTACATCGACTTTAGTTTGTTCCACATCTCCCTTTACTTGATGATTATTTCCCCAAGTGTATAAATATAAATATTAAATATATTAGGCAAATTTAGAAATTACCATAGCTAATTACTTAGTGCTAGAGTGTCCAATATGTTTATTTCAGTTCGTTGAAGTGATTCATTAAATACTGGATCTGGCCTTGCTGCTGTAGACCACATCAGCGGATGCACTGCAAAAATAAAAATCTTACCAAGTGTGTTTTTGTTATTTCTAGTCAAAATATCTCATCACACTTAAAAAAAAGACAGAATCGCCTAAAGAGGAACTTGTAAGTGAGATATAAGAACTTATTTTTAGACAATTTTTTTTGCTTAATTCAAGATTTTTTTGTAAGCAAAAGAATCTGCCAGTAGAACAAGTGAAAATGATCTTGGTAAGATTTCTTGAAATAAGATTTTCAAGATCTATTGTCTAAAAATAAGTTCTTATATCTCACTTACAAGTTATTCCTTAGGTGATTATGTCTTATTTTAAGTGTGAGGAGATATTTTGACAAGAAATGACAAAAATGCACATGGTAAGATTTTGATTTTTGCAGTGTGGAATTCTGTTTGAGTAGAACATGATGCACAACAAACATACTCTCAATGCTACCAATGCTTCACAATGTATTATTATTTTTATGACTTGTAAGACCTGGAGAGGAGTCTACACCTGGTTTTTAAACTGTTGTTGAAGAATCCAAAGTGGTAAAGTGACAACTCTTGGGATAACCTTAAGGGCCAAGACCCTGGTGTTACACATGCAATGAACACGTTAAATAAACATGCACACAGACAAAAGCATTTGGCGGTAGTTACCAGTGAGGTCTATTCTACACCTGCTTTTGTTGGTAACATGAGCAGATGGAGTTTTAAAGCTTTTCTTATAAAACCATTGATTCCTTTGAGTAATGAAATGTCACTGACGATGGAGGCATTTGTCTTTTCAGATTGACGTGATTTCAAAAGTCACTCAGTTATGAATTCTAATTTTTCCTTACCTACGCCCCATTGTTCACCTCTCCCACTCATTTACCGCTCTCTCCCTCTCTCTGTCTTTGTTTCCTTTCAATGTTAAGTGCTCCAGCTGTTCTGCACAACTGCTGTTGAGTGACAGCCAAAGCAGGTACGCCGGCTCATACTCATAAACATTAGACATGCTTGAAATAATGGATTATTACCCTCCTGTGTGAGACCACATGTGACAAATGAGAAAGCGCCCTTTCTCTGGGTTGAAACAATGCAGGTAGATTCTATGCACTGGGTGTTACTTCACTTTCTTTATATAACACTTCGCTCTGATTGCTGCCAATACAAGCACCAGAATCTGGGTGAGATATAAGTTTCCATTTATAACAAGGTACAGCTACAAACTGAAGAATGTGGTACCACTTTTCAATATCTATTCATGCCAAAGCAGTATGCTTTATTTAAATTGCAAATTTCTGTAAAAGCTTTTAACTTCCTCTTGTTCTCTGTTTCATTTTACACCAAACAGGTCACAGTAGTCATGTTCATTTGATTTTGCATTTAGAGATTCAAGAGATTTTTTTTTTTTCATCCTTGAGAACAGGCATTACATGGTGAGGAATTGAAAGGTGGAAGGTGTTAGCGCTCCTCAGTGCCCCGGAGAGCTGGCCTGACTTCTTTTATCTCAAATGAGCAGATCAGAGGACTGCTGATGTATTGCTGACTGCATGTGAGAGATTTTCAGCTCCACTGGGTATATGCTGTGTAACTCGGGTTGAGGAGTTGCACTTGCATATAAATAGATCTGTATTTTATATACAAGTATGTGCTTGAATATTTAAGACTGTGTCAGATATTTACACTGGATCCATTTTAATGTTCTTTTTAAGAATAATCAACATGCTCATATTTATTTTGAAAAGAAACTGTACATTATAGATATATTTTTTTTATATTGTGCCAAACAAATGTGTTTTTTATAGAACATCACCTTTTAGTGTACACAGATTTACTCTGTTACCTGAAGATCTACAACAAAATCTAAGTGATTTATGATTGGCAAGGCATTCGGCATCATCAGCAGCAATATTCATACAGAGAAACGCCGCTGCACTGTTATAGAACGATGCACTCTCAGATACTGAGGGGGAAAACAAAATCCATCAGTCTGCGAAAGATTAGAATCCAGATAGTATCTGTGGACAATTAAAAGCCAGAGAAACAATGAAGATATTTATATGATTTGAGTTAATATCACTTGTTATAATGCCCCACAGACGGGTTTATTTTTGTTCAGTGAGATGGTGGCGCTTATATCTAACATTGCTTACTTTTGAGTCTTTGGAATACGTCAGAGTTTCCTTTTGGCTGCTCTTGTTAACAGTCACACTCTGACATTAGCAGCTGTAACAATAAGTTCAGGTCAACCTGTGATTGAAGACTTCATGTGTGAGAATTTGCAAAAGCCAGAGCCACAGAATGAGCTGTTTGGTATGCAGACAGTCACACAGTATTCCAATTGAGGCATCACACCGTGATCCTCAGTCTCTAATCTGTGTTGTTCATGGTCACGACTGCACAGGAATGTGCTCCTCATAGCAACCAAGTGATTAGGGGTTTTGAAACATCTCAGAATTGTATTCTGTGTCACGGACAGACAAACTCTCCATTTTAATCACACTGTGACTCATTCCTTTTCTCCTACCAGTCAAATTCCGGTATGTTATTACTACATTGACACTGTTACTATAGCTTTGACTGTGTGTCATTTACCGCCAGCTATCCATTTCTTCCTCTTATTTTGTGAGCTGTTGTTCCCTTGATGGCAGCCAAACAAAATTGTGCAGATCCATTTTGTAAAGGGATCATAAACAGATGCTCTGTGTCCTCAAAGGAGATAGTGTGTGTCCCTCTGTAAACCTTGTGTCTACTGTCAGTAAAACCTGAAAATATAAACAACTTTGCTGTCACACATAGAAGGAGCTTACATCTGAGCAACTGGGGAGCCAAAACGGAATCATCCCAGCGATAATGTACATGACAATGTTAAGAACATATTGATATATAGGTACAAACCAAGGAGCAACAACTATGGCTCCAGATTGAAGCCAATGTGTGTCTTAATGTGTGATACCACAGAGATTCTGGGTCCAATCAGCCCTGGTCCCATATATCCACACTGAACTTCTGTCTTTTCATTTTTTTTTAATTAACAGTTTTAGTGGTTCATCTTAAATTTTTTCCTCCTGTTAATAAGATCACATGTATTTAATAAAATGTATTCTTTCCCTGACAAATTGCTCGAGTGTAGTTGCGGTTAATAGACCGTTTTAGAGGAGACAGTTACATCACTTGCAGCTGCATGGACAGAAAAACAGCAGAAGCATGGAACAAGTGAAAGGCAATGGGCGAGATGCACCAAATGAAGAATAAAAATGGCTCGTTATCCCAGATGACGTTCAGTTTTATAGGACACCATCTCTGAATATGTCATTTGAAGCTAGATATGGATGTTAAACCACTAAGCAGACAGCTGGACACACACTGGAGGACTAAACATGACACACTGGACACCTGTTAGTCACTCATTACACAACACACTGGACCATCTGAGTCCAGACCAAGTCATCTCTGTTCGATTCACTAAATATAGTCACTAATCAGGAAACTTGCAAATGCTATATTCTTTTATCCATGTGACACAGACCGGGGCTGACATTCATTAAAACCATCTCCTTCTCCTTAGCTAACACCATGTTCATGTAAGCCTCATAGCAGTATTGAACTAAAAGTGAGTGTCACCACCATCATGTCACCTGGTCTTTTCACTGCCTCCATGGAGGTAGTCCAGTTTCTTTCCTTGCAAACATCCAAAGCGTGTTGGAAACTTCACTGTCTGAACCAGACAGGATAATATTACATGCAGCTTCAGACAAATATGAGCAGATATGGTGGATGTATGTGCATGTGCTTGTAACTTAGCAGTGCTGGGATACTAGATAAATCTGGTGTGCTTTCAGCAGGTTGTGTCACTCTCTCTTCTTGTCTGTGTTTACCTGGTGTAGACCACAGGACTTCTTCAGTGGTCGCTGTCAGACTTATTATGACTGGACCTGATCTGTTCTGATGACCATTCAAAGGGCAGCCGTGGCCTAGACGGCTGGAGAGTCGGGTGGAGAATCAGCTTGTGACCGAAGGGTTGCCAGTTCGATTCCCTGAAGTGGCAGAGACTTGTTGACCGATGTGCCCTTGAGCAAGGCACTTAACCCCCACCCACCACATTTGCTCCCTGGGTGCCTGATATGGTGAGTCCACTGCTCCTAGTATGCAGTGTGTGATGCATGCATAATCTAGTGATGGGTTAAAGGCAGAAGATAGGTTTCGGTGTGTGGTGCATGTTTATGTGTGTGAACCTCTACTAACAAAATAAACTTTAATCCTTCACAAGTGGTGCCAGGCACAACAAACCCTGCCCCTCATGCATACTGTAGCTTATTTCAGCAGCAATCCAGTTGATGTCATCATGTCTATGCATGTGCTGATGTCAGCATATCAATTGCCTCTATATATGTGCCAAGTTAGAAGTAAATTGAAATAAAATTTATGTTTTTACAGACATTTGAAATTTCGCCCATTATAAGTAAATGGGACAAAACATTCAAAAAAAAAAAAAAAAAAAATCATTCAAAAATTGAACTTTGTCCTATTTTTCCCAAAATGTACCCGCATCTATTCTGGGTCACTGGTAATCTATAAATCCAATTTGGTGTGGATTCAACCAATAGTTTTGCTGCTAGCGTGTTAACAAAGAAACAAACCAAACCAAAAACAATACCCCTTGGCTCCCCCTCGGGGGGCAGGGTAATAATCAACCTGACAGTCATTAAATGTGAGACCAGCTTCTACAAACTGAGCTAATGCTGAGATGTATAAAGTTAAAACAGGATACGCTTGTAAGTGAACAGTGGAATGATCACTTTCTGCTCTACTTAGACATTATTTAAGACATTATTACACAAATGCTCAAAGAAATTTACCATTTTACTGTCAGTAAACTAGAATTTAGCATTAACTCACCCATCACCTCTTGCCAATTCCTCTGACTGCTCACACTCCCACAGCTCCACCCTTTTTATCCAAACATGGTCACTTCTGGGTCAGAAAAGCATGCACACGTATCTAAAACAGTTGTTCCAAAAATAGTAGGTGATTGAACAATTTTTCCAACCACTAATAAAATACAGTCTGTGACACAAACTAAAGACTAACTGCAGCTCTCTAGACAAGCCTCAACTCTGGCATTGTTTAAATCCAAACTAATAACTTGTCTTTTTAGCTCTAAAATGTCAAAAATGGTTTTAGCTACACTCCTCTTTTTTTTTGACTATTTTTGAACTATTCTGTTCGAGTTTTACATTTTACTGTTTTACTCTTTATTCCAATGTTTTTCAACCTTGGGGTTGGGACCCCATGTGGGGTCACCTGGAATTCAAATGGGGTCATCTGAAATTTGTAGTAATTGATAAAAATAAAAATAAAAACTTACTAATAAAAATATATGGTGAGTTGAGAGAGACAATCATTATCCATAAAAGACATGACAAACTCTGAAGCTGAAACTGAAGCACTGTGGTACTGTTTATCTTTCAAATGTTCATTGTGGTCAGTTTCAGATGCTGCAGCTCTTTCATAATTCATAGTTTGAGTTATTGTTTGTTCAGTATTAATTGTCAGCCTTGTAAATCCAAGCTGGATTGACTGTACATATCCTGATCAAGGAAAATAAAATTCTCACTTTGTGCAGTAATCTACACCTGACCTTTCCGCATCCGTCCATAATAATATACATTATATAGCCTAAATGTCCTCTAAAATTAATGTTTATTTTTAATATAGTATAGCAAACTATTACATGATCAAAAACAAATTAATTCCAGCAAAAACAAGTCTCCCTTCTGAATGTCTGGGGTCACCAGAAATTTGTGATGTTAAAATCAGGTCACGAACCAAAAAAGGTTGGGAACCACTGCTTTATTCCCATTTATGTATTTGAAATTTGTCTTATTTTGTTTAAAGCTCTTTGAATTACCATGTGTATGAATCATGTCATACAAATAAACTTGCCTTGCACTGCCTCTGACACATCCTACTTATTGTGCACATACACAGTTCATGTTAGTATATCAATAGAATACAAATATATGACCTTAGTAGTGAAAGTACTGACTCGGTGCGGTTGAATGGTGATAAAAATGTTCATTTTCCAGAATATAATCACCTCATTTGGACACACAGACATCCATCTTTTATTTTGGGAGCTTTAAAACATCGTTGTCAGGCAGAAACAGTAAAGGGTACAGGGGCAAATGTGGAGCCTTTAAACTTTTATGAGCAAACCTGTGAAGTGTCACTGTGGCTGAATGCTGCCAAGGCTTGGCTCTGACCTGGCTGCAGTGTCTCCCATTGAGATTTATGAAATGTTAGACTTTTTCATGGTCCACAGTCACCTCACACATTCTATATAGTGCTGTGGTCCCTTGAGTTCACACTGCAGTAGATACGAGACTTTTTAAAAGAAATATGTGCATGATGGAAGCCACTATATAGTGCATGCATTAGTAACATCTGCACTTTTTAGTTTATTTGGAGATTATTTTATTATGGCTCTTTTTTTTTTTCATTTGAATTTTTTTCAGCACGATAAGTAAAATTAACCCATAAAGACCCACACAGTATCTACTGATGTGGAGCATTTAATACCTGTCAATCAACTAATCCTCTCAATACATGTAAATAATTGATGTAAAATGCTGTTTGTCATCTTTTCATGGTCATCAGATATGACCCATTTGGACATAGTGAACATGGAAACACCATCATCTTCTACAACACTGATTCACTAGTAACACCAATGGAGTTGGACCAATGACAGTGGATGGACACACTTGGTTTATATTCAGTTATGGATAGATTTGGTTGAAAAAAAAATCCCTTTTTCTTCAGTATTCTCTGTTTCTGATATAATAACCCTTAATTTTAATGGGAGCGTTTATGAACATCTACTCAATCAGTGAATTAAATATAGGAAAATACACGAGTTTCCCTATAAAATGCAAAATACAGTGGATAGAATAAATGGTGAGAAATCACTTTAGAAAGGTTAATTAGAGAGAAAAGGTCATTTGGGAGCTACCACAAAAGTAGCGCTGGGTCTTTATGGGTTAAAACAGACATTTCTGCATAGGTTTTTGCATAAGTCAGAGGTATATGATTTAAGCACAGATTTGGCATTTTTTATAATCCCAGAATTACACCTTGTTCTCTCAGTAATTGGTTGATTTTTTTCCTCCGGTCCAGTTGAGCTACACTGACATTCCCTCAGCAACACACCACATACCAGTAACTGCAGCTTCCACACCTAACAAAAGAACACTTTCCTCAGCTGGGATGCCTCCCTCAATGAGCCCCATCGCTTTATCGATTTCCTCTCTATTTCATGTGTTTGTCAATGTTTGCACTCACCCACTATTTGTTACAATTGTCTCTGCATCTTCTTGGCTCTCTCAGCCTTCCTCTCTTCCTCCAGTGCCTCATCAATCTCTATTCTGCACCACTATCTCTAAATCTGCTCCAGTGCTTTACCACTCTTCCTCTGGCCTCTCTCCCCCACTTTGACCACAGTTCTGTTCTGTTCCCATGAGGAAACCACTTAAAGTGATGTTTTATTTCAATTTCCAACAGGCAGACTTTCTCCACAGCTTCTTTCTGCTCTCTATGGGAACAAAGTCTGCTTTTGCCCTATGTTTATCTTTTGTTCTTGGATCTTGATTTATTTTATTATTTAAATTGTGTTAAAAATGTGGTTTAGAATCAAGACTCATCCGGATTTCATGGCCAAATATATATATATATATATATGTGCTAGGGCTGCCAAAATTTACGCTTTAATGCAGATTAATCCATCATCATGATTAATCTGATTAAAAATTTTAACACCATTAATCCATCTGCAGCACAGAATGACTCTGAACGTCTCTGCCAACACATTTCAGCCACTTTGCTCAAGTACAGTTACTGACACGCATGTGCAAATGGGCAGTTGATCCAACTGATAAAGATGGAAGATGCTAAACAGCACATTGGCCCTCTGGATGGGAAATATGAGTACAAAAAACCCTAAGGTGCAACAGTCAACCGACATAAAGTATTATGCACACTCTGCAGGAAGGAATTTTCTTTTCACCAAAGCACTTCCATCTTAAAATACCACATTAACGCGAACCATATATTAGTCGGGGATTCTGGTCGCACTTTGGCTAACGCCCAACCCAACTTACAACAAACATGTTAAGTGCTTATATATTCCCTTCTTTCTTGAGTCTGTTTGCTCATGCAAAATGAAACGCAATTAATATAGATTAAAAATTAATGATATTTAATCGTGATTCATCAAAATTAATCCACAGCAACCTTGTGATTAATCAAATTAAAAATTTTAATCATTTGACAGCACTAATATATACATTGCACTCCAGTATTAACTTTTTGTAAACATCTGGTACTGATGCAACAAAGTAAAAACCAAATCTTTTTTTTATTGACTTCCATCCAGTATTGACATTTAAACCTGCAGTACTTGAAACCATTTTAGTGTCACTGGGTAAAAATTTCCATAATTACCTCTCATCATATTGTTATTGAAGCGGACTGAAAAGAAAACAAGAATGCTACTCCCTTCTGTGGAGAAAGGCTATCCCCTGATGGGAGGTTATGTCTAATAATAGGTGTTTTTTTCAGTCAGGTAGGGAGGTTAAATACATGACTGACAGCTGTAATTATGGATTAAGATTCTGTCAGATGGGACTCTACTGCTCTACTTTATGGTGAAAATGGCTTCAATTTCATGGTGAGAGATGGCATGAGGTCATTTATTTTTATAGTTACTGTTTTGATTTGGACACAGAGGAAGGACCTGCAGAAGAAATATGTGTATATTGTCAAATTCTGGCCTTTCCTTCTCTATTTCACTCCCTAATTTTAAGAGCTTTGTATATTTGCAAAAACTGTAGTTTTCACATTATATAA
This sequence comes from Sphaeramia orbicularis, assembly GCF_902148855.1. Lineage (NCBI taxonomy): Eukaryota > Metazoa > Chordata > Actinopteri > Kurtiformes > Apogonidae > Sphaeramia > Sphaeramia orbicularis. The sequence continues at coordinate 25,154,746 of NC_043961.1, read as the reverse complement.
TGGTCAACCTAGCTTTAAGGAAGGAGGAAATGTACGATGTTGAATGTAAACAGAGGTCTTCTCGGGGTCAGGGGGGAGGAGGAGGGTGCAGCCTGTCTCTGCTGTGCAATGGATTAGCAGCAGTGGCAGGTCATTACATACCTGGAAGCTGAGGCTAATCAGAATGTCGGCGGAGCAGCAGGCTGCCTGAAATGATGGCCTCTGTTTTACCTTTCAACGCTCATCTGTACTAATAATGTTGTCACAATTCTGGCATTTTTACGGCCACCTATTGCACATTTCCAATGCAAACACTCTGACAAGGTGTCCATAATTCAGCAGTTGTAAGACTCATGCATTAAAAAGGTATAAATTAAACACATGGGGACAGGTGGGAAAAGCAAGAGCAAATAATACAAGCAAAAAGGATTGAGCCTTCAGAGGGAATGTATGCTGCTGGTTCATGTAGGAGTGTTTCTGAATTTTAAAGCCTTCTCTAGCCTAGAGCTTTCTGCTTTGTGAGGGTCTGTAAGGCTACAAACCTGCACACATACAAAACAGGCTCACACATCACACATATAGATGTTAATAGTGTATTCATTCCATGTAAAATACTTTCTCTTTGTGTGTTTTTTTCAGTCCATTGTCAGAGAGCACTACTGCTGCTTTTGCACATTACTTCTAAAAATCCTACGCATACAGTGATTTAACCCTTTAAACCCTGATGTGTCTATGGTGAACGTTCTGAATGTATGATGTATTTGGGTGCTTCTATGAAACTGGTCCCTAAAAACAGGACAGAGGGGCTAAAAATTTAAACCAGCTGTAGACTAATGTTATAAAGCAAGTTTGGATCTATTTTAAAAATAAATACTTACTGAGATAAAAGAGAAACTATTTTTAGATAAAACATTTTTATCTTATTTTACATTATATTTAATACAAAAATCTGCATGTAACACATTTAAAAGGACACGAAAATTACGCGCTACTACTATTTTGAATATCTCTTTATTCTCCCACAGGTACATTTTGGGAATTGAACTAACTATGCAAGGCAAAGTGTTTCACAGAAATGACCACTGTTGCAGAATCATTTGTGATTTATATGTGTTTAACTGGGCAGGTTTTGTATGTAACGCAAGTGGACACAATGGGTTACATACACAACCTGGAATGAGACTATCGATTCATGAAAAACCCACATGTCTGGATTAGAAAAACCACTAGAATCAACAAATTTAACACAGTGTCTTTATTTATAGTGCTATAGAAGACCTTTCAAGACGTGGTCCAGATAAAATGTACTGACATATAGGTAGTTTTTCATGTCCCAATTTTGGTCCTATTTTTGGCCCCAGTATTTTATTAAAAATTCATTGATTTTGGGATGGCTCAGAGCAAGAGCACAATTTTCTTTTGCGTTTGTCTGAAGTTATCAGGTACATACAGGGGGGAAATACAGTATGTCTACATTTTTCTTTTATAATTGGGTCTTTAAAAAAGCTGAATAGAAGCACATAGAACCACCCATTTTAAAAATTCAACCGTTTCCTCAATAGGAAAAATTCCAAACTTGCTGATCGAATATCCCTTGTTCTTCTGGGGCCCCACTGCCTGTGTAATGGGGGGCAAAACACAGAGCAGTGAGTAAGACCGATGAAAAACAAGGAGTCTGTTTGAAAAGCATAATGTTGCCTCAACTCTAATTAACCTTGAGCTTTTTCACTTTTTTAAAAATTCTTTGTTGTATCTCTGTTGTGATATAAATGTTATAGTTACCTCCGCCTAGGAGGTTATGTTTTTGCCGGCGTATGTTTGCTTGTCTGTCTGTCTGTCCGTGTGCAACATAACTCAAAAAGTTATGGACGGATTTCGATGAAAATTTCAGGAAATGTTGATACTGGCACAAGGAACAAATGATTAAGTTTTGGTGGTGTTTTGGTCTGATCTGATCTGCCTTGGTGGAGGTCTGCGCTCTCTGAGTTATACATACAACTACAAGTACACAGAGAGCACAGACAAGGCAGATCAGTGCCCCCCCCCCCCCACACACACACACACACACACACACGATCACCACCAAAATCTAATCATTTGTTCCTCCTGCCAGTATCAACATTTCCTGAAATTTCCATTTCAAATTTCCATTTGGAAATTTCCAATTTCCAAATCCATCCATTACTTTTTCAGTTATCTTGCATATGGACAGACAGACAGACAAACCTGCGCCGGCAAAAATATAGCCTCCTTGGCGAAGGTAATTATATATAAATATTCCATCCTGAAATGTTAGTATACCTGTGTATATATTTTTTCAATTTAAAAAAAAAAAAGCATGATACCGATGAGGACTTATGTGACCACTAGAGGGAGTAGTGAGTTACTCTGCCAGTCTCACATGATGAGGAAAACTAACTACCAAACCAATGCACCAGAAAGTGATAAGATGAGAACCACCAAGAAACAACTTTTAGAATGAAAAAGAGTAACAAAGTGATAAAAGCTAAAAACTCTGTTGATGTTTTCACAACTGGACACAGCTCGAAATGAAAAGAATGGAGTTTGATGCTGAAATGGCAGCATTTCTTCTGCTTGGGTAAGTTGGATTATGAGCGTTAACCAGGTAAGCTCATAAACTGTATAGGTGGAACAATGGGAATCCTGCTGGAACAGGTAAGTTTCATCTTCATACAGGTTTGCAGTATTTCAAAGCATTAATATTCATTTAGGTTGTGGTTCCTATGCACACATTACACAGTAAGAGGATGTTTCAACCTTATAATGGGCAATTATAAACAAGCACAATATGATAAAGGTCCCATTCTGTTGAACCAACAATGAAAAAAATGTAAATTGATCAATTCATAACAGAATGTGTACATTTTTCAGTATATTTTAATAGCTTTTTCAATTTACAGTCGCCTGCAGCTTAACTTCATTACTCATTTTGAAAATAACTATGTTGAAAATAGCTTGTCGAGGAAGGAATTAAAAGACTTTGCCAGTATGATAGAAGATGATGGGAAAATATGGTTCAGAACACAAACAGCCAGAGCTGTACTTGTATTATGTACCTATAAAGTTCCCTTGAGCAAAGTTTACTAAAGAAACCAAAACAAAATGAGTTTCCATAATGAATTTGAAAGTAATATATTAATAATTACCTTTTCATGCAGCTCTATTGCAGATTCTCTATGCTTGGAAAAATAAACAGACAGATTATACACCATAAAACACTGTGTTTTTTTCTTCTGGTATTAAGTTATGACAGTCCCACTGAAATACAACAAAACATTTTTACTGTAGGCATTATGATGAAGTTTTACTGCTTGAAATCCTGCTCGCTACTCTCCTTCTGTCTAGTCCCAGCAGTTCCACTTAGCACATATTGCACCATTTATTTTCATTATATTCTGACACTGTGACTATAGCCTAAAACCAGCATCTCATCATCTCAGTGCTTTCTTTGTTCAGGTCTTCTGAGGTCCACACAATTTTGGTAGTTTTATTTCAGGCAATACTTTATTTATTGCGCCATAAAATTGTCTTTTTGAGGCTTCATTTTTGGATTCAGAGCATGGGATTTTAATGCACATGAAAGTATCAGAATGACACCGGAACTATGAAGGAACTTTAATTACAAAAGCTTTTTTATTTGATGAAAGAAGTAAAAACAATGAGCAAGACTTTATTGGTTTGAAAAAATATCTGTTCAAAGTTTATATATTTGGTGTTTTACGATCAGTGTATGCATGAGATGATCAGAGTGTCCAACAAATCTTACATCCCACAATGAATAATTCATATCACCCCAGAGGCGTGTATGTAATCCTGCATGTGTATGATTTCGTCCTCAGTGTGAATAAAACGTAAGCTTTTCCATAAATGCACTCGCCAGTCTGCTGCTTTCATCCTGGAGAGCATAGTCAAATCCCATGGTGTCTGTGAAAGAGCAATTACAGGACCACAGAAATGCCAACTGTCATGCTCCTGTCAGGGATGGACACCAGATGTGCACAAACTGTCCTCATATAGGGTTACTTTCAGATACGCCCACAACAGGCAACAACCGAGCTGGAATTTAACAACAAAAGCATGTTTGCACTGGCTCAAAGACAAGAACAAGCGCATTTTCATCGTATATCTTTGATGTGGTACTGTTCAGTTAAGGCTATATTCACACTGCGAGACCCACTGTGGACATCAGATTGCATGCTCAGATCTCTTAGAATTTTTTTTGTTTGGCTGTTTACCTTATTATTAAATGTGACCAACATCCGATTCTGCTGTGAACTGCTTACACTTTTGCAAAGGCATCTCATGCACAGGCTGCAGAAGTCAGTCTTTCATTATAAACTGATGGGCCGTGAAAGCCAGCAATTTTGTGAGCAGATGATAACAACGATGAGGATAAGGAGAAAGAGATAATTTTATCGCAGACTGACATCAGCCAGTACAGAGTTGTGTTAAATGTTGATCTAGAGCACAGGTGTCAAACATGCGGCCCAGGGACCAAAACCGGCCCACCAAAAGTTCCAATCTGGCCCATGGGATGACTTTGCAAAGTGCAGAAGATATTAACAGTCAAGGGTGTCGAACTCAAAAATAATCGTATAATAACCTAGAAATAATGACTCCAAATGTTCTTAGTTTAATGTGAAAAAATACAACATGGTGCCTATAAATAATGGCAACTCCAATTTCTTCTCTTTGATTTATTGCAAAGAACATTAAACTCTGATATCCTTTAATAATAAAACATCAGTAACCTGAACAAATATGAACAACCTGAAATGTCTAAAGAAAAATAAGTGTAATTTTGACAATATTCTGCCTGTTTTGTGTTTTGATGGATCTGATCTGTAATGCACATGTAGAAATCATAAGTTGAGGCATAATATTGATCAAATTGTTCTTATTATTTCTTCTCATTTTTCTTAAGAAATTTCAGTTTTTTCAGATTATTCACATCTTTTTTGTTTGGATAGTTTGAAAAATCTAAATGATTTCATAATTTTATGTTATTTTTTGCATATAAAAAATTTGGAGTTGTCATTATTTATAGGCTATTATGCTATTATTTGACTGGTTCGACCCACTGGAGGTCAAATTGGGCTGAATGTGGCCCCTGAAAGAAAATGAGTTTGACACCCCTGATCTAGAGTGACATAAAAGTCACATGAAATCAGATGTGACTGTTCAGACAAAGGTGATGCAGCAGGCAAAGAGCAGGCCTTTAACCCTTTATCGGGCAAGTGACTATTTTTGGTAATTTCCACACACATTACAAGATAGTGACTGCAAGGTGTCTGTAAGGTCCACCTCCGCATGAACAGTGAGTGTACCTGCTTTGTTAGGTACCATGAAGTAATGGTACTAATGTAAGTTATGATGTTCAAAGGGATACTGTGGATGTGGACAGGCACATGTATCAGCACTTATGTTATAATGTTCTAAAAATGCTGTTCTAATGTTCTAAAACACATGTTTCTTTCACATTACATGTTGTTTTTTATTGTTTTTATATATACACTACCAGTCAAAAGTTTGGACACACCTTCTCATTTAAATGGCATGAGAAAGACCACAGATGGCCAACAAGTGTTCAGCACCACTGGGAACTCCTTCAAGACTTTTGGAGAACATTTTAGGTGACCACCTCATGAAGCTCATTGAGAGAATGCCAAGAATGTGCAAAGCAGTAATAAAAGCAAAATGTGGCTATTTTGAAGAATCTAAAATATAAAACATGCTCTGAGTTATGTCACACTTTTTTAACTACATAATTCCATATGTGTTCATTCGTTCAGTTCTGATGCCTTCTGTGAAAATCTACAATGTAAATACTGAATGAAAATATAGAAAAACCAGGGGAGTCCAAACTTTTGACTGGTTGTGTACTTCTTGGATTTTTTTCTTTGTTTGCTTGTTTTTTGCCACTTACAGGCAAGGAACCAAATATGGTAAATTCATTGACCTCAATTTTCTACATGACAATAAAAATGTTTGAAAAATTTCACAAAATTAAATAAAGTCTTGTTATGTTTTCCAATAACTAAGGTAGAAATTTTGAATTTCAGAGTATTTCTATGAATGACCTATAAAGGCTTATCTAATTGAGGACCACAAATATGACTGGACCAAATCAGCGTCTACAGTCATGGAAAAATTTCTTAGACCATCAAAAACAATGGTTATGCAGCAAGTACTAACTCCTGTGTGTATCATGTGACTAAAACAGACAGAAAAGAAAACATGGAATGCCTAAAAGCACTGTTTTTGTCAGTACAATGCCATAGCTATTGATGTAAGAACTTATGTGATTTTAGTTATAATCAAGAAAACCATGGAAGATGGCTAGATATCAGCTCTGAAATTAAACTCTTATGAACTATTTTTGTTGTTATCGTTATATTTGTCTAAACAAATGTACCTTTAGTTGTACCAGGCATTAAAATGAACAAGAAAGTAAAGAAAACACGGGGTGGTCTAATTATTTTTTCTGTGACTGTATGCGGTTAGTGTTGTTTACATTGTTATGAAAAAAAACAAATCTGAGTCACATATAAACAGTAAAAAAAATAAATGTTGCCTGCATTTTAAATGTAAGTGGAAAGACCTATAAGTATAGTATAACCCCAGGGGTACTTGGAAGAAGCCCAGGGGGTACTTGCATTTTTTTTTTTTTTAAATACATTAAATAATTCATCATGTAGCAAATACAGAATAAATAATGAGAATTAATGCTGAAATATAAAACACAATAAATACATTAATATAACAGTTTTATTGTCTATTGTCTTGTTTAACCATTTCATGCATGAATTATGAGAACCTTAGTCAAGATTTTTTTTCCTGAGTGTTTTTATTCCTCTTTAGGCGTGGAAAAAAAAACAATGTGATTGAAATTTTTTTAATGAACCTATTTTTTATGGAGTTACAAAAATGTCCGCTCAGCTGGACACCATACTTTTAATTTTTGAAGCAAAGAAACATGTATTTAAAATGCAATAAGATAAAGTGATAAACTGTGTGAAAACTACGAAATAAAAACATTTTTTAATGCAGTCAATCTAATGTTTGCTCACATTTTATCATACTCTAATACTAGTTATTACTCACTTCATGGAGATAATATGCAAAAAAAAAAAAAAAAAAACTTTTTGTGTAAGAAAACATTTAATTAAAGTCTAATAACAACTAGCACTTCATTTAGACTCAACATGTTACTGCAGATCAGGTTTATAAAACAACTGTAAGTGTTCTATCTGCACTTCTCTCTTTTACTTTATTTTAATTGATTATTTATGTTTATTGATTATGTTTTAATTGTAATTGTGTGTTTTTAACCTTTCTCTTTTCCATTTTTGTAAAGCACGTGTATGAATTGTTCTACATGAATAAATTTGCCTTATCAAGAGCAGCAAAGTTACAGTAATTGTATGAATGTCAGTGTATGTGATGATGCATAAGTGTCCACTGTGAATGGCTGATATGGAACTAAAACCACAAAACCCATGAAAATACAAGAGAACAGCCGTAGAATACCTGTCCACTGTAGTGACCACTGTACATGAAAGGGTTAAGCTTTTATTCAAAGCTATTATTCAAAATGAGATTATTTGAGTGGCTAAGTAATTATTTTTTGTTAATGAAAGTTCATTTATTAATTAATGACCAATTTACTTATTTTTCTTATCAGTGAAAGAGGGCACTGTGTTCAGTTTATATTTTGCACACAAAATTTACTCTAAAAATGTGTTATTTTTTATATATTACAGTTCAATATATGTTGTTTGTTCACAAAGTTTTTAAAATATAAACAGACACCTTTGGCACAGGAACAATGTTTGCCTACATTTTTTCAATCAAAAATGCTGAAGTGAGAGTTGGGGGTACTTGGCTAAAAAAGTATATTACAGGGGGTACTCCACTGTAAAAAGTTCGAGAACCACTGGTATAGCCTACGTGTCTTCCACAAGAAAGAAAAAGCAGGAACAGAGTTTTCTTTCTGACCTTTGTTCACATATAGACAGATTACACAGTTTTGAAATGAATGATCTGTTCTCACATGCATTATTCATATATTCATGCAGTGAATGTAAACATTCAGTTCTGCCCTTTTCTTGTCATCAAATGGCCAAAATGTTTTGTAATCTAAGCACCTCAGCCACTTAAGTTTCAGAGGAAAACACAAAGCCATTAACTTTCAGACTTGGAACAATACTGCTTGGCTGTCAGCGCCCCTCTGCCTGTTCTGCATTTTATCATAAAGTTGGAACCATACCGATCCCTGCTGTTAAGCTACAGGTTGGCACAAAACTACCAGAGCCCTTGTTGTTCACAAAGCACATGAATTCAGCAGAGGGGCAGTTTGGAGTACATGCCAGATTACTGGGTGAGCTTGGCAAGGCTGCACATGAAACTGTAATAAAAACCCATCTGTTAGAGGAATGACGCTGAGCCAGTCCAGCGAGACTCAAGCTTGTCCTCTCTGTCTGTGTGTGATCACAAAACATGTGCACGAGAGAGATGTACAGTATGTGCACGTATTTACCTCACCCATTTCACATACTGATTGTGTCTTTTTTTTTTGGTTGATTGTGCCTTTCAAGGACAAGTAGCTGTATGAGTTATATTTACGCAGTGTTTTCACCAGGAGTACAGATCTAAAAAAAAAAAAATCCAAAAAATCTAAATGATATATAATGAACATTGTATTCATACACCGTCAGTGTAAACAGTAAATTTCATGAACTGTAAATGCTCAATGTCAAACCTCCTGCCACCTTTTGAAGACAAAGTCAATGTATAGCAGCGTTGTCATGACAACAGGCTATAGTGATTGGCTTAAGTAGCTGCACATGCCAGCAAATACAAAATTAATTGACTCTGCATAATGTGTCTTCAGTTGTAGGCTCTTCTTTTTATTATGTACTTGGAATGGGTCTCATCAGAGAACAAACACACTGCAGGATTCTACCACTGTCTCACCAGTTAAGTAATAATTGGAGCTCTACATTTTCATCATGTGCACCACATACTACAACTTCATTTATCATTTTACATGCAAAAGAAGCTGTTTATTTGTTTTTGTTTTTTGCTTTTTTTTTTTTTACATTTATCCCTATAACGCCAAACATTTCATATTTCATACATGGGTTTTGAAGTCCTCTACATGATCAATGTGATATTTTTTTCTTGAAAAACCTGATGTTTACAATTAGATACATGCAATACACGGATAATCCACCAGGGGGGAGGAATTCATTCACCAGAGGCCTTTCCAGTGACACTACAAGATTATCATTAATGAGGAAGGAGGCAGAACTTCACCAATTTTGAAAAGGAATTACCAATTTCTTAGACATGTTTGTGTTATATTATGTTTTTGTTTGTTCAAAAATAATAATATTTGAGCATTCAGACCCAATGTATCAAATATGATACAAAATTGAAACTCATTCACAGAAACTGATATTTGAAAAAAATAAATTTGGGGTTGTTAAGAAAGACCAATAAAGGCTCCAGTTTCAAAGAACTGGAATTTTCTGTCAGTGATTTAATGGTTCAGGCTTTACAGGGTGAACTAGATTATTGAGATTTGAAGGTCACAGAGGGTGTTGCCTATTCAGTATCAGGGATGTAAAATATATAAAAAAGCAAACTGAATGTGGGACAGCTTCTTTTAATTTATATTCTATGAAATGTCCAGTGGGATGTAATGTAATGAACTCCACATGCAGTTCAACACAACGTCAAAATTCATACTTTTCAGTTTTGACGCTGCCAAAGGGTTTATGTTATAATTTCTGACTGAGTGGGACAAGAAAAATCATCCCCGAGAGAAATTTCCGCGTACAAGCGTAGGTTTTATAAATCTGTTGTTTCATTCTTCTTGAGACTTGATGCAACATAATAACTGCAAGTGATAACTGCGCTCCAAGGATTGTTTCAAAGGGGACACACTCCATCAAATATGTTCAGACAGATGATTATATAACTAGCAGCCTCTTGCAATGAAAACAAATACTATGTCATCTAGGCAGCTTGTTCTGAAAGGTTTTCTCCCAAGACAGACTTATAAAAAAAGACACTATTGTAAACTCCTAAACTACTCAATCTATGCTATTATATTCCTTCGCTCTCATTGTTTTTAATTTTAGTGTTTTTTTATTAACAGAGTGACAGGACATTAGCCCATAAAGACCCAAACAACCACCGGCGTCCAAAATCATCTACTGATCTAAACTGTTTAATACCTGTTGATCCATTAATCCTATCAATACATGTAAATAATTAGTGTAAAATACAGTTTGTCATCTTTTCATGGTCGTCAGATATGACCCATTTGGACGTTTAGAGGCTCTGTAGTTACTGTGGAAACGCTGTCATCTTCTACAACATTGATTCAACAGTAAAACCCATGGAGTTGGATCAATGACAGTGGATGGAAACACTGGGTTTATGTTCAATTAATGTAAGATTTGACTGAAAAAGTTACCCTTTTCTTCAGTTTTCTCTGTTTCTGATATAATAACCCTTAACTTTAATCTGAGCTTTTATGAACATCTACATGATCGGTAAATTAAATATAACAAAATACATGATTTTCACTGAAACAATGCAAAACACAGAGGATAATATTATAATAAATGGTGATAAGTCACTTCAGAAAGGGTATATTTAGAGGAAAAAATCATATGGGAACTGCCACAAAAGTAGCACTGGGTCTTTATGGGTTAAGGTGCACAGCAGGTGTTAAATACAAGAAAATTCAAAGGCATTTCAACAAAACCATAACAAAAAGAACAATTGTTTTGATGTCTGTTACATAGATCATCTTCTTGAATATCTTCCTGTCATGATCTGTGATTTTTTTTCATAAGTAAATGTGCCTTAAATGTTATAACAGTGTTAGAAAAGAGATGCTATTGTTTTTGTCTTTAAAAGAGTGTCAACAACAGTGGCTGTGCTTTTTATATATTTATTTTATGAAAATGTCTTTGAAGTATTTACAGTTTTTCAGTTTATGTAACCCTGGTGTTATCCTTTTTTCATTGTAAGCGTGAATTATTAAATGGCTACAATAACGCAGGGAGCTTAGAGTGTGTAGCTACTGTTTGACTGGTCAAAAGGTTGGTCACTTAGCCTGCCAGTGGGAAACAAAAGTGGACTCGAGAGAAGCCGAGCCTGCAGTACTGATGAAAATTGGTAGAAGATTAAAAAGCAGTTGACTGCAATCTGCGCCCACTGTGTTGAAATGCCAAGGGCTGCCGAGTGTGAGAGCAAAGAAGATTGCATCACCTCCTGTGCAAAAAGCTTTCTCTAATGAGGGCGTATTAACACTGCACTGTTTAATAGCCAGAATAGATTTAGCTTGTCCAGACTACCAGGCACTGTGAGTCCACAGAGGAGGCATTTTAGAAAAAACTACTGACTGCTGAGCCATTTGGACATATGTGTATATATCATGTAATAACAACAAAAGACTCATATTGTTTTGAGTCTTGTTTCGATATAGCTGGTGATTATCTTTCAAATAATCGGGCTCCAATGTTTTCATAAAAATTTTTGGTTTTTAACTTTTCGATGAAAAACATTCCCTTACTCTGCAACACTATTCATCTGCATGTGACGCAGAACTCACTCATCACCTCCACTACCAAATCTATCTTTATTCATTGCATGTTTCCGTCAAGCCACATTAGCCCCAGGAGGAAGGCGGTAAACGGAAAGATGGTTAATGTGCCGCACCTGCTACTGTAGAGATGCTAGTTGACATCTTCGCTTCTCAGCGACAGCCAGTTAAAATTGTACCAGGAACGAACAGTAAAGATTTACTGAAGCGTGAAGCCATATCCACCCAACCAAGAAATGGTGGTGAGGGTTTTGCCATCATATAATTTTTCCTGGACAGTCAGTGAGTTGACAGGTAGAGACAAAGGGGAGAGACTGCCCCACGATCTGCCTGAATGAAAAGTGATGAATCCTGTGGAGTGTGAAAACACTTTCCGCCTGTTGAGAAGTCGTGTCATAAGGTAATGTTCATGAAGGACAAAGTGCAGGCCCATGACATCAGATGGTGCCACAAAAAGTGAATCTGACAGTTTGCACTCTGGTAGTTTGACAGCTGAAAATTAGCCACCATTTTTCAACAACACACAAAGTGTTAAGTTGTATGTCATTTTAAATTTCATTACTCTGCTCGCCAGCGAAGCAGGGGATTGTCACTTATGTCTCTGTGTAGTAAACTAGCATAACTCATAAACAGATGCATTTATTTTTTTTAGACTTTGTAGGTATGCTGACTGATGAAATATTCAGAGGTAAATAGATTTCGTTGCATGTAGCAAAAAAAATGAACAGAATGGTGGATGAAAGATGATTCTGCTCATTGTAAGAAATGGACATTTTTTTCCCCCATGCTAAATTTGCATCCCATCTCAGATGTTTCATTTTATTGTTTTTCTCTCCTGAGAATCCTGCTGTTTTACAGCTGAAGCAGTTATTGTTGCATACAAAGTACTGCACTACAGATGCAATAAGAATACCGATTCAAAGTTCTTCCAGTTTTCTACTTGTGATGCGCAGTAGTTGTGATACCCGACGATTACTAAGGCTCATGAGAGTTCTGAGCTCAGTCTTTTGAAGCAGGTGTGCTCTGCTCAAGTCAGTTTTCTCCTCCAATTGACCCCCGAGAGGTACACTTTTCTCAGAGTGTAAGCCTTGCACGTTTTTCCCAGGGTATAGCAACACTTTTCTACATTTGACTCACAAATAGCCTTGCTTTTGTAGGTGATACCTCTGCTATCAACTATACATGCTAAAAAGCCTGGCCATGCAAAGTGAGAGAAGTGGAGATGCCTCAGGACTTAAGTGCCTTTGGAGTTAAATCCCAAAGGATCAACTAAAGGATCTGAAACTGTCAGGAAAAATGGGAATAAGTGAGCACAAGCGCCTGGGTTCACATTTAAACCTTCAACTTATGCATTAAACCTGCAGTGATATGACATGAAAAGCTTTGAGCTGAGTTTAATATTCATGAGGTGATGTATTCTGTATTTAACATGGTATACATAGCTCTAGAAAAAAAACAAAAAACAAAAAACTGCTGTTTTCTGCAAACATTTACCTTCTGTTTTATTATTCGAATATACAGTTTTCAGGAATTTAATACTTAATATTCAGAGATTAAATTTATAGACAAGCAAGGCATTACCCAAGAGCAAACCCACTACCACCCTGATGTACAGTCGTCCCAAAAGCTGCAACAGAGGTAAATATAATGAAAGACGAAAACACCGTCATTTTCACATTTGCAGATTTTGAAGTGTGTCAATAGCTCTTTGAGAATCTCAAAGTATAAGTTTTTAATCACTTTACAAATTAAACCATAGCAGTATTTGGACGTTAAACATTGCAATACATCCTTGAATCAATGTAATACAGGCTTACAAATTAATTTCATTTTTTTGTACAGTTTTTCTTCCAGTGCAGCTATTTTGGAATATCAAAATAAATTATGATATTCTACTACGATGTGATGGTCAACTTATTTTTCAGTAATTAGATAAATATTGAACTACATGTTTTTACTTAACTGCATTTGTCTGACATTTAGTTAAGTCTTACTTTTTCCATAAATACATATGTTTTGCAGGACTATACTACAATGTCAGTTGTATTAATTTTTGTTTTCAGACACATTCCACTTTTTATTCTGATTTATACACAACAGTAATCCCCTTTGACCTGGTGCAATGATTGCATACTGAGTCCTGATTACACTTAAGCTACCAAGAATGAATCATGTTGTCACATGAGAAGAGGTAAAAATATTTCATTAACTTTATGGACAACAGTGTATTAGTCTAATAGTACACACACAGTCTAAAATCTCTCCACACAATACTACCTAATGCAATGATACATCATTCTATAATAATATAACACATTAAAAGACGCCATTCTGCATGATGAGTACTTTTTATTTTACAGTATACTATACTAATATTTTATAGTATTTTGCTGAAAATAGTTTGAACATACTCACTAAACTTAAGTAGCTTTTGCATCCAGTGTATTAATCCATCATCCATAGTATTAATGATACAGTATTTCTACACTGTGATAGTTCCACTTTTACTTAAGTAAACATTTCATACACTACAGTAGACTCTAAACCACAGGTGTCAAACATGCGGCCCGGGGGCCAAAACCGGCCTGCCAAAGGTTCCAATCCGGCCCGTGGGATGAATTTGCAAAATGAAAGTTAGGGCATCAAACTCAAAAATAATAATCATAATAACCTATAAATAATGACAAAACCAACTTTTTCTCTTTGATTTAGTGCAAAAAACATTAAATTATGAAAATGTTTTCATTAACAAAGTATCCTTTAACAATAAAATGTGAATAACCTGAACAAATATGAACAACCTGAAATGTCTAAAGAAAATTAAGTGGAATTTTAACAATAGTTTGCCTGTTACTAAATGTTTTGTGCCTTTGTAGATCGGATCTGTAATGAATATGTATAAATGATAAGTCGAGGCATAATATTGATAAAATTGAACTTATATTTCTTAACAAATTCCATTTTTTCAGGTTATTCACATCCTTTTTGTTTGGATAGTTTGTAAATGTAAATACTGGCATAATTTAATGTTATTTTTTGCACTAAAAATTTGGAGTTGTCATTATTTATTGGCTATCACGCTATTATTTTACTGGTCCGGCCCACTTCAGATTAAATTGGGCTGAATCTGGCCCCTGGGAGAAAATGAATTTGACGCCCCCGCTCTAAACAGTGATAATCCAGGCTTGAAGGTCTCTTGAATCAAAACAGCTTTCAGCATTCATGTAGTCAGGATTTTTATAAGAAAAGGCCTGTGACATCCATTCAACTGCTGCCAAAGATGAAATAATTCACTTTTTGTGTTCATTTCACTTCTGCCGGTATGATGTATCAGTAGGAGTCATTAGAGGTTCATTGAATTTTCAGTTACAGGTTACAGCATTTATTCCAAAGGACAAGTGAAAATAATTAAGAAATGACAAAAAAATCACCAGTCAACAAAAAAGCTGTTTAATTCACATTAGATTTTTCATTCATTTATTCCAAGACCACCCACTAGCTCTACATTCTCAACTGATTGCATCAATTTGCTCTGAAAGATGAACGTGTTCCCCTGTTCTTCTGTTTAAAAGCAGCAGGTAAAGAGGCTTATGAATGTGTCAAAGAGAGCTCAATAAATAATGGATGCCATGAAGCTTTGGTGGAAGCTGTCGGCTTTGAAATTCACTCTCTGGTTGAGTCAGATTCCCAGTTTTCTCCCTTCATTTTGCATTTAACAGGCCCTGCGCTGTATAGCCATCATCTCTCCGACACACACATATACACACAGACACACACCTCATCTCTGGCTGTGGATGTCTGAAGCAGTTAGTGCAGGGGAGGTGCTGAGCTCGGAGCTACCGGGCAGGTGTTGTGTCCATCTTAGGGGCTCGTGTCTGCACACATCATCTTCAATTTCAGCCTCAGTTCTCCTGGTTTGAGAGGCTGGGTGACAGACACACAGAGCAGACAGCGCAGAGGAAAAATAAACAGCTGTGTGAGCTTATATCGGACCTTCCACAGACTGAAAATTGTGGGGTTTCTCTACGACCTCGCAGGTTAACTGGTTTTCTTTTCTAGCTGTGATTTTTTTTTTAACTCCTCAAATAGCGCTATCTGCTCGTGTCACAATGTAAAAGTGAGAAGCTTTTAGCTGCAGACGTCTTAGAGTTTTCAGTTTTGCCGACACCTCCAAAAGACAGCTGGTGTCTTTTCAGTCATTAAAGCCCGAACAAACTAAATGATCTTATCACTCCACATGCTTGGAAATACAACCTATATGGACCTGCAATAACTGTTCAGTTGTGTTCAAACTATAATCTTAAAATATGTTCAGCATTTTTCCCCAGGAATCTTACAATGCATGCTGTGAGCTCCATGTGTCAGGGTTTTGCACAGATGGAAAGTCGGCAGGATAAATGCTTCTCTCGCCTTTGATTATAATTAATTATACACAGAAGCAAAAACAGATGCATATGCGGCCATCATATGAAATCCAAGATGATTAAAACATTTTTAATACAAATAAATACATATTGTGGCCTTTTTGCATCATCATTTGCTCAGCATGTTGATTTTACAAAAACATGCAACCTGTAAAACAGTCTCAAAGTTTGTTTTTAACCCTATAATGCCAAATGTATCATATTTGATACAGGAGTTTTGAAGTCCTCTACATGATCAGTGTGATATTTTTTTTCTTGGAAAACCTTTTGTATACAATTATGCCGCATTTCCACTACATGGAACTGGCTCAACTCGACTCGGCTTGACTCAACTCGGTTACCAGGTACTGTTCCTAGAAACCATTTCCATTACAGGATACTACTGACTTTAGCGATGCATTGCGTTACTTCCATGTCATCTGCTCAGAGAGTTGCTGATGAACTCGCTTGTTGTGTATTGTCTTGTCAAGCTCATGCTGAATGTTTTCGTCGACCACCAGAGACTGAATCTCCTCGACGGACCATAGTGTAGTTTTACAGGCTGTCATCTTGTGGATTAACCTACTGCTATATTTACTGTCAACTTCCGCATCTGTTTTTTTTTTTTTTTTTGTAAAACGGCAGGTCACAGAGACAACTCTCTGACCAATCAGTGGTCTGCAGTGTTTACACATCACAGTTTAGTATCTGTTCCCCAGTCTTGGAACCTTGGCGGAGGTGATACCAAAAAACTAGTACCGGGTACCAGATTCCAGGTCCTTTTTTGTAATGGAAACACAAAAAGGTCAAGTCGAGTCGAGTCGAGTCAAGTTGAGCTGGTACCACGTAGTGGAAACTCGACACTAGATACATGCAATACACAGATAATCCACCAGGGGGGAGGAATTTGTTCACCAGAGGCATTTCCAGTGACACAATAAGATTGTCATTAATGAGGAAGGAGGCAGAACTTTGCCAATTTTGAAAAAGAATTACCAATTTGTTAGACATGTTTGTGTTATATTAAGTTTTTGTTTGTTCAAAACTTATAATATTTGAGCTTTGAGACCTGATGCATCAAATATGATACAAAATTGAAACTCATGCATGGAAATTGACATTTGAAAAAGTAAAATTGGGGGTTGTTCAGAAGGACCAATAAAGGCTCCAGATTCAAAAAACTGGAATTTTCTGTCAGTGATTTCACAGTTCAGGCTTTACAGGGTTACTGTATATGACAGTAAGTGAAGGGCATAAAATACCAATTATTTGATCACTGTTGCTTTGAGAAGATTTTTTTTTTTTTAACTGTGGCTACAACAATAAGCAAAGACTAACCTTTTTATCTGAGTTTCTACTGCCAGACCTGTGTAATATGAATCTTCTGGTTGTCAAACTGGGGAAGAAACAACACTGGTCAATAACAAGGGTCACTTGTCTTTTCACTGAGTCCAGATCGTGTTTCAGACCTAGACAGCTCACCACAGGCCCATATCCAACCCTCACACTTATGTGAAGGTGAATCTAAAAATACAGATTCAAACATGCTGCTGAAGAGTGATAGCTGATAACTGCTTAGGAATACTAACATGACTTCGATCAGGCATCAAACCTGCACTGTTTAGTCTATTTAACAGACTCTGGTACATTTTTCTTCCCTGGCACAATTCTGCTGAGTAAATTTCAACACAGTGGCCATATTTGAATGCAAATCAAAACAGCACTTTAACCCATTACAGAAAATTGTTTTGACCCAAATTCAAGAGGTGTTTGTTGTGGAAACATCATCTAAGCTTGACCTGAAAATGAAAATACTACTAAAGGCAATAATAGACTATGAAAAGAATATGAATTTTACCTGATATTCCACAGATTAAGACCAGAGGGTAAAGTAAAGCCTGTATAATGTACACACTAACATCTTACACACCTACATGTGCACCTGTAAACTTTTATGATTAACTGATTACGTGGTACCAAGCAGTGAAGAGGAGGATTGTAACAAACTGAGAACAGGGGTGAATATTCCCATCATGTGGTGGGAAAATTATCACCCTCTTTCTGCTAGCTATATGTTATCACATTGAAAGGCCCTGTCTCCCACATGAAAAAATAAGAACCTAGCTGCGACTACATGCTGAAAATGATCAGTTTTAATGCAGATATGGATCGTTTTATGTGGTATTTCTTTTCTAATACCATGATGTACTTATTCATGTGCACATAGTCCACCAAAACAACAAAAAATCTCCCCTGACACTAAAGTATATATGCAGAATTCCACACTTGGTGTCACCAAAGAAGTAGCCAGACAAATCAGATGACTCCACCCAGTGAGAGTGGAGTCCTGACTACGTGAGTGGAATCCTCACCTGACCCTCTTCCCCTACATGGGCCACCAAAAACTGTTTAAAAAAAAAAAAAAAAAAACAGGACTCTTCAGCACCACCATTTGGTTGCATGTAACAGGTTCTGTTAACAGGACTGTATGAGTCTATTTCTTGCTTGATCAAATGTACTGTTGTCCATGTTCCCTCTAAGATGAGAGGAACCTAAGATGAATGATGATGAATAAACCTAAACCATACAACCTACAACTCCATTCTAACTGTCATATCTTCAGACCACAAAGACTATCTCGTGCTACTGAACATGCACACATCCATCACACACACACAGTCATACACATAAACGTGCATGCACTTACCCCCACCCCACCCCAAGTTGACCATGTCTTTGTCAAAAAATGTTGTTGTCTTTATAAGGTCTGTGTATTTTCTTCGTCTTCGTATGTCTAATAATCAGCAGTCGTTGTATATGTTACATGTTAATTGTCGTCCACTATTGTTGTAAGAAATGTGGGTCGTGTAAATATGTGTATGCATCACTTTTTGCAAATAAAAATTTTGTAAAAATAGAAATAAAAAAGAGAAGATGACATGAAGATGACCCCTTAAAGATTTAAGTCTCAGTATTTCATATGCATACATAAATAAAAGCACAATTTTAGCAATATTTCTCAGCTTACCGTTTATGCATGTGCATTACAACTTACAGATCACAGTGGATGCACAAAGGCACAAATCATTTAGTAACAGGCAGAATAATGTTGAAATTCCACTTATTCTTCTTAAGAAATTTCAGTTTGTTCATGGTTGTTAAGACTCTTCAATTTTTTTTATTTTTTTTTTTAATTTTGTGAAAGGATAGTTTGTAATTGTAAACATTTTAATTGTGTAACTTTCCTTTTTTTCTTGGTAGTTCCTCATTCAGCTGGACTGGTTTAGTTCTTTTGAAAATATTTCATCTGTCATCCAAGAGACTTCTTCGGTTCAGTTAAATTTTTTTGCTCTAAAACCAAAAAAAAGGGGGGAGAAATGGAATTGTCATCATTCATATATTATTATGCTATTATTTTACTTGTCTGACTCACTTGAGACCACATTAGTACAGTGACCCAGAGGTGCAACAGCCCAAAAAATTATCCACTATAAGAAAAAAGAGAACAGCCCAAAAAATTATCCACTATAAGAAAAAAAGAGAACAGCCCCAAAAAAATTATCCACTATAAGAAAAAAGAGAACAGCCCAAAAAATTATCCACCATAAGAAAAAAGAGAACAGCCCAAAAAATTATCTACTGTAAGAAAAAAAGAGAACAGCCCCCAAAAATTATCCACTATAAGAAAAAAGAGAACAGCCCAAAAAATTATCCACCATAAGAAAAAAGAGAACAGCTCAAAAAATTATTCACTATAAGAAGAGAACAGCCCAAAAACATTACTCACTATAAAAAAAAAGAGAACAGCCCAAAAAAATTATTCACTATAAGAAGAGAACAGCCCAAAAAATTATCCACTATAAGAAAAAAAGAGAACAGCCCAAAAAATTATCCATTGTAAGAAAAAAAAGAGAACAGCCCAAAAACTTATCCACTAGCCCAAAAAACATCATCCACCTTTTCAATTATAGAGGGCGCTGGTTTACCCGAAAGGTCTCTTTCTATAAAATTAAGGCTACCACAAAAAATAAAAGCATAGGCTCAAAATTTTTAAGGCCTTCAGCTAATGTGGCTAATGCTAATGAAGTAACCCACCGGAAGTGGAGGTCGGTGCGCTAAAAATTATTATTATAATTAATTAATTATAATTATTTAAAAATATATAGTGGATGCTTTTTTGGGCTGTTGTCTTTTTTTCTTACAGTGGATATTTTTTTGGGCTGTTGCACCTCTGGGCCACCGTACATCAGGCTGTAGGTGACACTTAAACTAAAACGGGTTTGACATCCATGACTGTTCATCTCATGGGTCGGATTGGACTATTTAATGGTCGATTTTGGCCCGCGGGTCCTATGTTTGACACCCCTGCTTGAATGGAAACAAATTCAATCATGTACATTTCATTAAACGCATGTTTCTGTAAGTAAAGCAGCCAACACCGTGTTAAAAATCAGATAAATCTATGAAAGCAGACTAAATATCACTTCTAAAGTCCGGGTGCAGATGAAACTTGCGCCGACTCCTTCCTCTTTGTCAGATCCCTCCGCCTAATTGACTGTCGGTGTGAGCCGCTTCACCTGCCTCCACTCTGCTTCTTCTTCTTCTTCTTCTTCTTCCTCCGCCTCCTCCTCCTCCTCCTCCGCCTCCTCCTCCTCCGCCGGCCGCATCATCTCCTCCCGCGGAGCCGAGTGGAGGCAGCGTCTGTCCCCCTGCAGGTCGAGCTTTATGTCTGAGAGGACTGTCAAAGGCCGGTGGGGACACATCACCCAGAGCCTCCGCCGAATGTGACTGCTTCATACAAGCGCCCCGAAATACGGCAGAAGCAATGGGAGCCTTTGGAATCCTAATAGGGATTTTACACTATGTGGGACTTTATGTTCAAGTTAACGCGTCTCTCAACGGCGGACGTGGAGAGGTGGATAATCACATCTCTGGAAATGGTAAGTTATTTTTTATCAGACTGGGATTAGTTTAATTGCAACCATAGCCTAATGTACATAAATGTATTTTTAAATACATTCATTCTAGGGGAGTGACTGGGTGTGGTTCTTTGGACATTAATTGGTGTGATGCTTGACTTTTTATTTATTTATTTATTTATTTATTTATTTAACCCTTTAATGCATGAATTATGAGAACCTTTGTCAAGATTTTTTTTTCCTGATTGTTTTTATTCCTTTTTAGGCAGGAAAAAAAACAATGCGATTGAAATTTTTTTAATGAACCTATTTTTCACGGAGTTACAAAAACCATGAAGCAATGAAACATGTATATCAGAAAGTGATACACTGTGTGACAACTATAAAATATAAACATTGTTAATGTAGCTAATCTGATGTTTTCTCATATTTTAACCCTTTCATGCATAGGTCACTCCAGTGGACAGTTATTCTGCAGCTGTTCTCTTGTATATTATTAATGGGTTTTGTTGTTTTAGTTCCATATCAGCCAACACAGTGGACACTTATGCATCATCCCATACACTGACATTCATACCATTACTGTAACTGTGCTGTTCTTGATAAATCCGATCTGCAGTGACATGTTTGAGCGTAAATCAATTGTTATTTGTTAGACAAAAAGATTTTTTTTTTTTTTTTTTGTATATTATCTCCATGAAGTGAGTAATTACTAGCCTTAGAATATGTGAAAATGTGAGAAGACATCAGATTAGCAGCATTAAAAATGTTTTTATTTCATTGTTTTCATATCACTTTCTGATATTTAGTTTTAAACACGTGTTTCTTTACTTCAAAAATTAAATGCATGGATATTTTTGTAACTCCATAGGAAAAAAAACTCAATCACATTGTTTTTTTCATGGCTAAGGAGGAATAAAAACACTCAAAAAATAAATCTTGACTCAGGTTCTCACAATGCATGCATGAAAGGGTTAACATACTCTCATACTAGTTGTTACTCACTTCATGGAGGTAATATGCAAAAAAGGGGGGAAAAAATGTTGAAGAAAACTGTTAATTATAGTCTAATAACAATTAGCAACTGATTTCCACCCAAACATGTTACTGCAGATCAGGTTTATCAAGAACAGCAAAATTACAGTAATGGTATGAATTGCAGTGTATTATGGGATGGTGCATAAATGTCCACTGTGTCAGTTGACATGGAACTAAAAAAAACAAAACCTGTGACTATACAAGAGAACAGCTGTAGAATAAATGTCCATTGTAGTGACCACTGTGCATGAAAGGGTTAAACTCAGTTTTTCTTGCTACAATGAAAACAGGCTTTGTTTTTAGGTTGTGTAACCCATTTTGCTGTCTTACATGATGTAAACGTTGCACTTTTATCATCTTAATGTACCATGTGTAAAAGAATGGTGCAACTTAGTCAATTATTTTCACCATATATAAATAGAGAAATCCTCTATACATTTGTTTCCTCCCAACCCATTTGTTTGACAAAATCAGGCTACAGCGTAAATAGCTTTTAAGGCTTTGATTCATGTCAGCATAATGACCTGCAATTAGTCCTGCTCAAGATATAGTGCCTTTGAGAATTGTTTGTTTCTGAAAAAAACAAAACAAAACATAGGAAATAAGCTGTTGCCACGTTATATAGGCTTATATTTTATTTATAGGGGAGATATTAGTAGGCAGGTCTAGCCTCTACACTTATAATATAACTGTGAACTGCTGCATAATGGATAGATATCAGGGAAGGAGTGTTACCATAAAGATGCAAATGAAACTGCTGTTGTTTACCTGTATGAGTCAGAGAGTTTGTGCCTCATAATAACATAGGCTTTGTTATTATGTTTGCTATGCTTATACCTACAACTGACTCAGCTCACTGTCTGCATGAGGTGCACTTGACACATTATCACACCTCACAGTTAGACCTTACATCCACTGAACGGCTCCATTTGAAGTGTTGGAGAGTGAAGTGATTTGCTCAAAGACACTTGAAGAAGCGATACAGTGAATCCAGCCGCATCAGGGGTTTAAACCACAAAGCACTCTGATGCTATTCTTTGGGCAGATGTGACTAGAATTCCTCTTAGAACCAAAAAAAAAAAAAAAAAGATAAAAACTTACCATCCTTAAAATGAACTCAATTCAACACTGACTTCCATACAGAGTAGCCATTTTATTTTCAAGAAATGTTGCGATTTATCAAAAGTTGAAATCTTGCTCTCTGCGTGTGAAATTATAGTGTTATTATGTGCAGATGACAGCTGTTTAAGGTGCTGATTTATTTAGGATGAAAAGCTGAAGTTTAGTTTGATGGACATGAGGTTTCAGCTAATCCAAGCCAAGGTGAAATGTGAAAACAACTAAAAAGGACAAGGATATTTTTTGTCCTTTCAGTGCTTTTGAGAGAAATTACAGCTCCAGTAGGCACCCAAAGGAGAGAGGATTTGTGCTGCACAAGGTGCTTTTAAAAGGGGACGGTGAAGGCTTGGGATGCTTCAGTGGTGCAGTGGTAACAGGAAGACTCTGATGTAACAATACAGCAGTAAAGCAAGTTTATTCATGTTTGTGTAAATAATAACAAAGAATATATGGTATATAGGTTAAATGTGGTTTCATCCTGATATAAGAAATGTCTTTTTCTTGGCGTGTTGTTATTTTTTCATTGCGGTCGTCCCTAATTGGCATTTCAGGTAACACTACAGTTTCACCTTACCTCAGCAGCTCCGGCCATAGATTTACTGTTGTCTAATTAAATTGTGTGATAACCACTTCATCACCTGCCCTCCCATGAGGCTGCGCTGCTTAACAAGTTAGCTTTACCTTGATCACTACGAATGTGTGCAGTCTGCAGCGGATCCAAATGGATTGAGTGTCTTGGACAGGTTAGAAAATCAATTAGCAGTATTTCTCCCAAAGGGAGTTAATTAAAAATGGCTATAATCGTTGTGTTCTCATTCCCACTCGATGTCTCAAACTGGCCATAAAGAAGAAATGCCTCGGGGTGTGCAGTCTTGCCAAGAATACAGTACACTTCGGGAAGAAAGGGTTGTTCAGGATTTTCTGAAAAACAAAACCGTCTTTTTTTACTTTTGAACAACAGACACTAGAAAAGAGAATGGCTTCCTTTGAGGTTAAATAGTCCTCTGGTGTTTTTTGTTTTTTTAATCGGTTTCTTTGATAAATTGCCCAAGCACAGGGGAGAAAGGCTGGAAGCACTGTTGTGGAGAGTGCTTGTTAGATTCAACCCTGACTCATTTGTTTCACATAAGTGCATCTGGCTGGAGCCCCCGTCAGCCCCTGCACCCCGGTTTCCACTTCACTTAAGGAGTCGATTGAATCACCTTCGACGCAGAATTACTGTATGTGCTTTGCGTGACGACAAACGGCGGCGTTAGGTGGATCAGCGCCTTCACCTCCGTATGTGTCACAGAAGGCCTGATCCTTGCTGAAACCTCCAGGGGGGGTCGACGCTCATTAGGGGGGACAGGAAGGAGTGAGCGCTGGTACTTGTGTCTGCCTGTGTCTTTGTACATAAAGTTACAATGACAGCTCACATGGTTTAGTGATCAAATTTGAGCCCCCCGATCCCAGACGTTGCAGTCTTGGTGCTCCTTGGCAGCATTCATCCTGTTATCTGTTGTGAGCGGGCCACTTTCACAGTGTGGGGGCGTGTACCAATTCATTAGGCTTCCAAAGTGTCTGGGATCTTCTGCCAGTCCTCTGCTTGGTGTCCTCTTAATGAGGACGGCCAGCCCAGGCAGTTTGCATTGGCTTTCAATTTAATGGAGCCCTGACTGTGCGGAGGGAGGGGGGGGGCAACAGATTGTACAGTCGTGCTGTCACAGAGGCTGCTGGTGGAGGCTCTGCAGGAGAGTGAAAAGAAGGCTGAAACAATGCTCACCTCCAGAGAATACTGGAGAGAGGAGTCAATTTGAACATGTTTAACATCCTCTGGTGACCCAGTTATCTCTGATTATTCAGGGTTTTTCGAGATAGAGAATTTACCTTCAGCTCTTTACCTTTTTGATCGAGTTAAGCATTTAGAGGAGATACTGCTGAGTAGGTTTTATATCAAGTTTTCAAGACATTTTCAGCTGTTATGAGAGAGAAAAACAGGGAAAAGAGGTAAAGGAAGGGCATGCTACAAAGGTCATCCCTACCTGGAATTCCACAGGAGGCCTTAAATTCAGGGTCCTCCCTCTTAACCACTCACGTCTTAGGCAGCTCCTAAAATATTACCTACTGCTTCAGAGTATGTAGAGTAGTAGGGATTGGTGAAATTTAATTTGATTACATTGTTTAAAAAAAGCAAAATGTTTCAATCTTTTGCTGATTTCTTTTCTCTTTTCTCCGAGGTATTTGTCATGTTCTGACCACAAACTGTGTGTTAATCATTGTGATAATCATGACTGATTTGAATTTTTTTTTTTTTTTTGCCATGGTTACATTTCAGTGTCAGAAAAAGAGCTGAATGTTCACTAAGACCAGAAACCTGGACAAGCAGAACCAGGGACGTTAAAAATTTAGTATGGACCCTGAGCTTTTGCCAAACAGCATCCACCACCAAAATAAATAAATAGATAAGGTTAAATCGAGTAGTCTCTGGCTGAGATGGTCAGCAATCCTCAGTAGTGATGATGTGGAATAATACTAAACAGATTTCTTGTAAGAGAGTTTACAGATCTGGATAAGGTTGTACCTGTATAAAGTTACTTTCACACAACCAGATGATGCTGTCAGAGTACTCCAGCAATGATCCATATATATGGAACAGCTGATTCAACCACATTTAAAGCTAAATATATCAAAACTGTTAGCATGGTTTTCTCTAGTTTTTCCACTCTGCAGTACTCCAGAGTCAGATATATGTGTATCTAGGCCCGTTACAATGACTGCATAAACACTATTATTATTATTTTACAAAATATCTAGATCTAGATCTATTGCCATTCACTGGTATAAAAACACTTTGTTGAAACTAACAGAACTGACATGTTTTTATATACTTTGTTTCAGGAATTGACTTTGTATATTCAAGTATAATCATATTTTCCTATCTATTCTTTTAAAATTAACATTATTACCTTTTCTGGCCATAGGAAGTTTGTACCTTCGTTGAATATTTCAGTGATGGGCTAATATTGTAGTCGAGTCATATTTGCCATGTTCAGTTTTTCTAAACAACAGGTAAACAAAAATGTAACCTAATTTATATGTTAAGGACATCTATGCTAATAATGGGTCTTTTTCATCAGGTGTAGGGGTGTAGTAATGCACTCGTTTGTACCAAACTGTTTCAGTTCGGGTCCTTCAATACAATACATAGGTCTACCGAACAAATACATTTAGTCTATGTGAAGAACACAAACACTCACCTTAAGTTTCCACATAAACCTTGAAGTGGAGCACAAACAGTATGAGCAGGGTGGCTGCAAGTGGAACCCATGTGTAATATTTGATATCCTAGAAGGACATCTAAGTGGTCCATGCACCATACACATGCTGAAGGTGAACCAGTATGGCAGCTCAGAGCAGCACAGATATCACAGATACAAAGCCAGAGTTGGAAGACCCATCTTCTCTAAGGTCTCCGATTTGGGAACATTTTTGATTCCCTGTCAATTATGTCAATGAAGAGAGACAAGTCGACAAAACAAGAGTAGTGTGCCAGCATTTTGTTGTGAAGACTGGTTATATTTCTGGTAACACATCAAATTTCATAACGCATTTAAGACCCACACAGTAGTATAAAAACGTCAGCTGTAGAGTGACACTTAATTGTTCAGAATATGTTGCATTTTTACCTTGATAAAGTGTTTTTTTTTTTTTTGTTTTTTGTTTTTTTTATGAAATTGGTCTGCTTTACTGTACTGAAAACATATCGAAAATGTATCGAACCAAAATTTTTCTGTATCATTACACCCCTACAAGTGTATGTGCATAAAGTTATTATTAGACCTATATTACTGTGATTGCATAAAGGTAACACAATAGACAATAAAACTGTGGACAATAATCAAAGCAAATTTCAATCCAGTGACGGCCGTATTTTGTATCAGAAAACTGTTTTGTATTAAGGTGTGAGGATTGACTC
Organism: Sphaeramia orbicularis; assembly: GCF_902148855.1. Lineage (NCBI taxonomy): Eukaryota > Metazoa > Chordata > Actinopteri > Kurtiformes > Apogonidae > Sphaeramia > Sphaeramia orbicularis. Next base: position 25,127,689 of record NC_043961.1, on the reverse strand, counting down.
TAATGTATCTATGAGTTGGAGTTAATTTGAGTAATTTTAGATTAGTCAAAAGTTTGTTGAGCATCGCTACAGATATATTATATACATAAATGAAATAATTCTACCTTATTTCACTGTCTGGGTGCAAATTAATGGAAGTACATGAAAACCATGATGTGTGTGTAAATAAAAAACAAAACAAAAACAAAACATTTGAACCACAAACCCAACAGTTTCTACACATAATGCAATATGCTGTTTAAACTTCCACATAATACTGCTTTACTAGTTCTTCTTTTGTTCTTCTTTAGGCTATTACTATCCAAAGAACCATCACCAGAGGAAGCACAACTTTCAGTCAGTCCACATTTTCCAAAACTGCATCCAAATAGTGGCATTTTTTACTAATGCACATACGAAAAATTAACATTTACTGGTCAGCAACTCAATTAAACAAGTCCATTTTCTCCTACCACCTGTGTTCCTTGTTGCAGTGTTCCTCTACTTTTCTCTGGTGTCATGAAGCTTAGTGTTGTGTGTGATGGCTTTTTGTTGTTGTTATCTGATTAGTGGCTCCGATGCGGATCTAGACGAAGAACAAGAGCGTCCACATTTTCGCATATATACAGATGAAGTGTGTCCAGTAATTACCTGTGGAGTGTAGCGGCCTAATTTGTCAAACTGGAGTTTCATAATGAATCACAAATCTTTTTTTCATTCTAACATAATAGTAATGCATCTGTGTGAATCAGATAAGACAGGAAGTCACAGCTGAAGGACTTATGGTAATTCTTTGTCATTATGTCTTCATCTCTGACATAAACTCACTAACCTTGTCACCTGTTTTAGTAACATTAATGCAGCAAACTACAGGTAAGTGCAATGCCAACATGCATCTGGAAAATACCGTAATTACCCAAGTAAACAGGCCATTAACAGCACATTTTAGGTAGGAAAAGCACTCTGACAGCACAGAATTTTTTCACAACACAATCTTTATGATTTCTCTGAAAAAGGTCGATTGTGGTATAAGATCATAAGATAAATCGGCCAGAATCACTTTTAAAACATGACTCTACTGTTCATACTCAGAAGTGACCACCACATCACACCACAGTGACGTGAAAAGGCTTCGGGTCATCTATTTTTGTATTCGGTGTTTAGGTTTGGAGTGAAAGAAGAGAGCTGCAGAAGGACAGTCTGTATTTTCAAATTCTGTTTTTACCCGATTCAGCTCCTGCAGCTTTAAAGCGCAGTGCAGTCTTGTCTTGCATGTGTTTTAATATTTATTCCACCCTCATGGATAATATAAATTGCATTAAAATGCTATCATGTCTTTGTTATAACCCTTGATCTGCCCAATAACAATTAATAATTCCTTGTTGATGTACCCTTTGGCTAATTATGGTCATTTTTTAACCGTTGATGCTAACATTAGGGCTGCAACTAATGATAATTTTAACAATCGATTGATCTGTAGATTATTTTAATAACTAATTGATTAATTGGATAAACACAAAAGACTTAATTCTCAAACACTGGTATTTAACCCAAAGCAATATAGGCTGCAGACAAGTCACTATTACGTCCCCGGAATGGCTTTAGGTATAGTTAGCAAGCACTAGCCTGCTACCTAGACTTGTTATGGCTAGAGATTAGCAAGATATAGTCTTGAACCAGCTCCGGTTATAAGCTATCAAACTAGCGTCATATGTATTAGTTCCAGTCAGTGATAGGTAATGTTAGTCTGGTGGCCTGGTAAACAGAGATGGATGAAAACGTTATAATTGCGACAATAGTATCTAGCTAGCGGGCTAAAGTAATCACGACACGAAGGCTACATTAAGCTAGGTTTACATTATTTTTGCGGTGGCCACTACAGCCCCATTTGGGATTTGGGCCATTTTTTTCTTCATATTCAATTTTTGTTACATAAACGGCGCGCTACGTTTCAGCCAACTGGTGCTGCTGTGGCCACCATGAACATAATGTAAACCTAGCTTTAAAAATCTGGCCCAGTATATGAAGCCCCAGCCATGCTGCTCTGTGTTTTCTTCTGTTACACTACAGACCGTGCAGCATGCCTCAATACTAACGTGCTCAAGACCCTACAAATCGACTGCCAAATTCATTGCCAGCTCTTTCAAGAATCAATTTGGATCAATTTAATCAATTCGTTGTTGCAGCACTAGTTAACATACAGTTAGGCAGCACAGAAATAAATTAGAAAAAAATTTGCCATGACGGTCACATTCTGAATAAAGAATGCATTAATAATAGTATCTTCCATTTATTGGCCCCGTGGTGTGAAAACATCTTTTTCTGCATCAATATTGGGGTTAGTTAGCCTTTGTGAATGAGGCGTTAAGATTACATTTTTTCCCCTCTTTGATGAAAATGTGCATCGATGCATCTTTAGTATTAAGCTCTCTAGGTAGCTACCTTAACTAGTTTAAATGTGTCAATCAGTGTGGACTTTAACCCCTAACTGGCCCACAGGTGATGCACCAGATGAACCAGAACTATGCTGCTGCGGCTTTAATGTGGAGTGGAATACTGACAATTGAAATGTGTTTTAAACAATAGGGATCTTGATTAGACTGAGAACAGGGGACATTTAGTGAAGGCACTGCTGGGATTTGAACCCAGGATCTCCTGTTTACTAGACAGGCGCTTTAACCAACTAAGCCACAGCGCCACACACTGGTAATAAATATTACTCAAACCCAAGTGCAATTTTAGTGCAGGAAAATATATGATAGTAATTTGATTAGTCAAGGTTTGCTTCCTGAATATGATAAAAATGGCTGAATCCAGATACTTCCTCACAAAAATGCAACCTGTTTGCTACTTGTAATATGTTCATTGTGAATTTGTTTCTTCAGTCATATATGACAAATAGTTTTACCGAGGAAGGAGTATTTTTGGATCTTATTTCGTCTTCAGTTCTTATAGCTCTTATAAATTCTCCTTAACATTGATTAAATTTCATGACCAAGTCACCAGCTCTGCACAACTTTAATGTAGCTCTGAGTTCAGTTCTCTCAGTCACTCACTACAGATTGGGAAAATCATCCCAAGTACCATGTCTTTCTTGCAAATGTCTGTCCCATCTCAAGGAAATGCAGCATCATTTATAATGTCCTCAGGAGCAGCCTACTCAGACAGCATAATGTTGTCTTTCATCCCTGGGGAGTCCAGATGGAGTACAGTGAGCATTCTCGAAAATGTCTTTGAGCTTCGGTATGTGTTGTCAACAACACATGCTTCTCTGTGTCGCCGCACACTGGGAGGATACACAGAAATAGCCTCTGAGTCTTGGGTCCCAAGGGCTATGAAAAATTCACTCCACAGGCCTGGAGAATCAGCCGCAACAGGCTGACAGCTGCTTGCTTGATTACCAGCTCCGTTCTTCTTTCATTATTTTACCTTCCACCTTGAATGGAGGCTGAAGGTCTCGCAGCAAGCGATTATTTCCCCAAGGAGACTGCTGTCTGTTTTGCCCACCACCGGTTCTGTACCAGACACAGCATTATTGACTTTCTGGCAAATTCCCAAGCCCCCAATTTTTTGTTTATCAGCATTGTGTTTTTTACACATTTGGTTATAGTCTGTACTACTGTGGAGCATTAACTGTGCTGTACAGAAAACACTGGCACGGTAAATCCGGGTGGTATTATTTTTTAGTTATAGCTTTTTAAATTAAACTACGTAACTCTAAAATAATTTCTAATTATAGACTGATTTTACAAGCTGCAAACATTTTCAGTTGCATTTGAAGTATCACATGTTGCTTTTTTTAGGTGTATAGTAAAAAGGTGGTTGGTGCAGTGTTTTTAGAGCTTGGATAACTTGCATTGGCAGCCCTTTCTCTGTGATAAATTACACCATTAAACCACTTCAAGAGTACTCAAACTGAGCTACAATGCATTACGCTGTGTTAGCCAAGCTTGTAACATGAGTAAATTTGTCATTAGACAGTAACTTAATAACACTGGCATGCAAATAGGGTTAGATAACTCCCTCATTCACAACTATTATCATGTCTGTCTTATACCACCGCACCTGCCCAGTTATAGACCTAATAATTAATAATTGATTGAGGGACCTTTGATTTTTTAACCATTAGTCTCCAAAGTGTTAACATGCAATTAGCCAACACTGAAATAAATGAGAAACACTCAGACTGCATCAACAATAACACCTTTCATTTATTAAGGACATCATTTTCTGCAACAATATTGTGGTTAATTGGACTGCGAAAAAGTAGCTCAGATTAATTTTAGCTTTCTGTGGTGCAGACACACATTGATACATCTCTGGTACTGATTGAACTTCCGATTAGATCTGTTTTTTTTAGGATTAGTTTTGCCGATATCGATCTGATACTGATCTGATACCAACTTTTTACTTTGAAATCTTGTTTAAATTTGAAGTCATTATTTATAGGTTATGCTATTATTTTACTAGAGATCACAATTGGGGTGAATGTGGAACCTGAACTAAAACAATTATGACTCCTTTGACTCTTAATAGCTTTAATATAATTTTTAAACTTTCCAAATTCATACTGTGGGCCAAATTACTGTAGAACCTTTGGCAGGCCGCTTTTGGTCCACGGGTTGTATGTTTGCCACTGCTGTAATGTGTCTATGGAATGATCCATCAAGGGATAATATGGGGGTGCGTTCTGTGCCATACATTAGTGATGCATGGATCAGTGGGTTACTCGAGGTTGGGTCAAAAGAATGTCAGTTTATTTGTGGGTCGGGTTGGCCATAAAGTCAAGATGAAACTTATAAAGGTTTTACTAATTCTTTTAAGTCTCCCACTGTTGTGCAGCTGATTTTCCTTTTCCCTACATTTGTAAACTTTAAAGGTGGGGTAGGAGATGTTTTCCTGGAGCATTTTTGACTATATTGCTTAAAATCCCCTTCACACCTTGATTACTAACACAAAAATTAAAAAAAATTTAGTCACCTGTGGAGTGGACAGCACTGAAAAAACACCATCCACTCATTTTGAGCGCCCACTCGAAATGATTGAACAGTGATATGTCTATCAAACTCAACTGCCATTTGCCATTAGGAGTTTTGAATTGTGTATTTTCAAAATGTAGCTTGCTCTAACCGTTTTTTTCCAAGATCTCCTACCCCACCTTTAATTTGAGGGGGCAGGGTGTTTGTTCACCCCCCCAGAACCGACCCCAGATTGGCCTGATCTCGTGACTAAATCCGATCTTCTAAAAAAATGCCAGATCGGCAGCCGATACCAATCTTTAGATCGGATCGGGACACCCCTTGTTCAGTGTGGACTTGCACTTACCCTAAGCCAGTGTATCCAACCACAGAGTTTTTTCCTTGCACTAAGCAAATATAACTTCCTGCAGTTAGTTACCTGTAGAAGCGTTTGGAGATCAAGATAAATTTCTGCAGTGCGTCTCTTTATTACTGGAGCGTTTTGTTGTTTCATGTGCCATTCCCTTGAGGCCTCCCCCATTATTAAAGCCATTCATCAAATTAGTGAAATACCTCTTCCCAGAGGGATTCTGTGCAGGGCTATTTACATTCACCTTGGTAAAAGTAACAATGTTAGCTGGATTTTAATGCCTTGGTATTTACAAAGCCTGCCTTTTTTTCTGAATGAATGATTTCTTTTCTTTAACACCCTATGGATGTCCTCACATTGAAGCATTAAGTTAATGACCCTGATTTTACTGGCTGTCCCCTCAAGGTGGCACCTTTTCTAGTGAGTAATGTTTGCATTTAACTCGAAGAAGGATTTCCACAACTGGCTATCAATACATCATTACAAATGCTTGGCGTGTTATTTATACACTATTTTTTTTCCTGTTGCTGTGTGCCCTTAAATTAATTCTTCTACAATGCACATGAAGTATAGAGGAAGCCTTTTGTTTTCAGTGCCAAGTTTTAGTTTCATTTCAGAAAAGGAAACTCAGTTAGTGATTTGGGATACGACTGACGGTAAGAAAAGGTCGACAGTAAGGAAATTAAAGAATGAGAAGCCGGCCTTATCCGCTTTTGTTTTTGACAAAGGAAAACAGAAGCTTCCTGGGTTAGTGACACTACAAGCTTGTCTCTCTCTCTCTCTTACTCATGGACAAGCAAAGATAGGGGTGTCACACCTCCTCCTCTTCCATACTAATAAGGCCTCTGTAATGTAGTCATCCTCAAACAGTTCAAGCTCCCTCTGTAGAAGAAAGCGACAGAGAAAGAGAGGATCGATGGACCGACTTCACACTGACACTCAGGCTAGATTTATCCTTCTCATTTTGCGTGCGACCTGAAGTGAGAAAATATTTAAGAGTGCTTGCTTTTGGGCTCGAGCTGTGTACATGCATTTGTTTATATATTTATGTCCTTCACAGTGATGGTTTTTTCATAATTTTCTCCCCTTTTCATATTTAATGAGTCTTTGGCGAGTAGCGAGCGGCCTCCTCTGTTTTCGCATGGCCTCAGTCGCATCGCCGCTCTCTGAGCAATATAGAGAAAATTGCCAAGGATCGTTTTAAAAATGCATGTACTGTACTTGCATCTTCAAACAAGGGTCCCTTGCCACTGCCAGAAGACAGTTCTAACAGTACTGCCTTTATGAAAATCTATACTTAGAAAAGGCCAATCCAAGCAATTTCATTCTGTGCCAGCTTTATAGCATTATAAATGAGACAACCCAGTGTGTGTCAGATTTCCCTGGAAGTCAATATTCACTTTAGAATTACACGTTTTCACTCTTTTTGCCGGTAGTTCATGGCCATGAAAATTTAGCAGTGGAGTCAGCTTTTGTGTTGATTTAGCAGTCTACCAAGGTTATGGGATTGATTTTCAGCAAAGCTACTGTGATTAAAGTCAGGAAACAGTTGGATGTCTGCTGAGCAGGCTTGACAGGGCCTGACGTCGGCACAGCACTGAGAGACTGTGTTTGTCAACAAGTCGTGTTTCACAGGCAGGTTGAAGAGGGCACCTGCATAGCAAATGAAAAGCAATTTGACAGCTGTCAGATCGATAAAGCTCAGAGGATGAAAGAGGATAACAGAGAAGGCAGGGCGGAGCATGAGTCAGTTGTGCTAATGACCTCGTAAATATGCATGAAATAATGAGTGCGTGCTTGGTGTGTGATTTTTTTCATTTTGATGTAGGATCAGTGTTCTGCAAGTTACTGATAATTAACAATTAATTAGTGTTAATAGTTAGTTAGTCTGAAGTAATTTGACTACTTTACCAAATACTGCATTATTAAAAGAAATTGGTTAGATGAAAAGTAACTTCCATAACTATTACAAATCACTTCAACCCTCTTAATAAACTGAAATCATGTATTAATTTTGAACAAGTTTAAAATGGTAAGAAACATTTGACAATTTGAACCCAAATTAATCTCATGAAAATTACTCAACCCTTAAAGACCCAGTGCTACTTTTGTGGCAGTTCCCAAATGAATTTTTCGTTATATTTAAACATTTTAAGTGATTTATCAATATTTATGATAATATTATCCTCTGTATTTTGCATTTTTCAGTGTAAATCATGTATTTTCCTACATTTATTTCACAGATCATGTAGATTTTCATAAAAACTCAGTAAGTTCAACAATTATTATATCAAAAACAGAAACAAATTGAAGAAAATGTGACTTTTTTTTTTAGCAAAATTATCAATAACTGAATATAAACTCAGTGTCTCCATCCACTGTCATTGATCCAATTCCATGGGTTTTACTGGTGAATCAATGTCATAGAAGATGATGGTGTTTCCACGTTCACTACGGAGCCTCTGAACGTCCAAATGAGTCATATGTAATGATCATGGGAAGATGAAAAACTACGTTTTATGTCAATTATTTACATGTATTGATAGGATTAGTGGATTAACAGGTATTAAACAGTTTAGATCAGTAGATGCTTTTGGTCGCCAGTGTAGGTTTGGGTCTTTATGGGTTAAAACAGTAACAGTAACTGAAATGATGCATTGCTGTAATTTAGCTGTTTTCTGACACTAGTTAATGGTTTACCAAATACATTGTTGTGAAATAAAAATAATTTGTGAAATTCTCTGTGTTTACGTGAAGTTTCCATTCTGAATATGACATTAGATGTGTAATGGCCACTAGGTTACCTTGGTTCGTTTGTTGCATTTGTCTTCTGGAACAGATTCATTTAAATATAATCACAAAAATTTGCAAAATTAAGATATGCTATTGTATTAATATTAAATGTTGTTAATTGGAAAATGAGTAGTGGAGTTACAGACTGTTGCTTACAATTTGAACTGGGCGATATTACTGGAAAAACACATTCACAATTAATATGCTACAATAAGCAAATAAGATACATTTCATATCTTTGTTGTGCAAGACAGAGGAGTTATCTTTATATATATATATATATATATATATATATATATATATATATATATATATATATATATATATATATATATATATATATATATATATATATATATATATTCACCAGCACTCAGGTTGCAGTTGCATTACTGTAGTAGTTCTTCTTGAAGGTGTGGCGCTGTGGCTTAGTTAGTTAAAGCGCCTATCTAGTAAACAGGAGATCCTGGGTTCAAATCCCAGCAGTGCCTTTAGCAAACTTCCCTGTGAAGGGTACTTTTGAAAAAGATATGAATTCTGATGTCCATATCCATAAAGTCCTTTAACACTGTCATCTACATTGAACTGGAAAAAAAATACACTCTGTTGTCCTTCATTTCTCTCCTCTCACTCCAAATCCAATCCCCAAACACAAAAACAGATTACCATTGGTGTGTAAATTTCACATTTTTTCACCAAGTGAAGCCTCACTTAATTGAACTAATTTAACAAATTTCTCAGCCCTACCTCCAACATAGTGAGACACATGTCATTGCACATCTTCTATACCATCTTGATGGTTTTACTTTTCTTACTTCAGAGGATAAACAAGATTAATTATTCAAAAATATATAAAACTTATTATTTCATATCTATCATTTAATTGAAGTTGTGAAATATTTCTACACCTTGATATTTTACATGAGCAATTGAGGAACATTCAGGTTGTGCTGTCACATTAATGCAGCCCATCACTTTTTACAATCCCATGTCAGATTTTGCTCCTAGGTGCAACTCATGAACTACAGACATCTGTCAAACACCTTTAACACCCCAGGTGTAAAAACACAGGCATGTTATCGTTACTGTAAGAGGCAATACTGAACTTTATTCTGAAAAGGTACAGATAGAGAGTAATTGTGAAAAATAGCAGCTGTGTGACGTGCATTTCATAGCAAAGCTCCTTCATAAAAATGCTTCCATGTATAAAAGGAACGTGCAAGTAAACAGCTATTTTGTCCCTTTGAATATATTCCATGCATTTTACATTTGTTTTTTCATTTGCATTCTGTAATCAAATCAGTTGAACTGAAAAAAAATTTAGATTAAAATGATGAGCTACCGGGTTGGTGAAAAGAATGTGATGCAGGGGACAAAGTGGACGTGTACTTGTGCTTAAAATATTACTGTACCAGGAGATGCTTGACTTTCAAGACATTTCAACACACAAGGACATTATTATGGACCTTTGATTTTATTTGTGCCTCTCATTTCCCTCAAGTTATTTTCTGTCATTTGTTATCATGGTCAAATTGGTCATCAGTACAGCTGTATTAGTAATTTGTATGGTCTTATTTAAATTACATCAGACAACTGTGGATGAATGCTTTGTGTTTCTCTTTTAAAGGTAATGTCACCACTTGTCTAAATGGAACTTGGTTAAACAACTGTTTGACATCGGTGAAATATATGACTTTAAGCAACTGATATTACACTGTTGCCCTATTGTTTTGATTCATCATTTTATTCCTATTTTTCTACACATCTGTAATCACCTTTGACCAGGTACAATGATTGCATACTGAGTCCCAGTTACACTTTATCTATCAAGAATAAATCACATGGTCACAATCATTTCCTGAAAAGAGGTAAAAAAAAAAAACCCATTTTATTTCAACTTTATATGCAAGTAAACAAATTGTACTTGAAGGTCCAAATCTGAACACATGCTGTAGCTCCCTGTTGTAACCACAAGCAAAACATGTTCTTTATTTTCTGATGGTTAATTGTCTGACGATCACCAAGCAGGATTACCTCTTTAAATCCGAAACTATTAAAGAAATAAAACAGCATGAACTCAAATATCAACAGTACATTGTCTTGCATTCATCTCACTGAATGTGACAACTGTTAAAGACCCTAAAACCCTAAATGTAGATGTGTTCAACCATTGCAATCATAGTCAAATTGAGTTGAACACAAGCTCATTGACTAGTTGTTCCCAAAGGGGGAGGGGGGTTCTTCTTGCTTTAGTTCTTGTGAAATGACTTCATCAGTGGTAAACGTGTCAAATATGGTCTAAAAGCAGCAGTAAATCTCATTTCTTTGGGACATTTGAGGAACTAAGGATTGGCACAAGGAGATACAATTGAAAATGTTAATGATAAAATGACAATAAATATATGAACAGATTTAGAATAAATATTCCCTCAAATTTTAAAGCTGATTTATGGTCCTGTGTGAAAGTCAAAGAAACATATGGTACCTTTTGGTTTGGATTCTTTCTGATCAGAACATGACAAACACCTGCCAAAGTCGAATATTGTAGAAATCCTATTGTTATTAAAATAGGCATGAGTAAAATTAGGTCTGCAAAATAAACCCAAAAGTCTGTCATGATAACAGTATTATCACAATATGAAATATTAACACATTAGCCTGTATATTGATATTAATAATTCTAACTAGCCCAGTCTTTCTTATTATTGTTATTATTTCTAATAGCAGCTCTAGGGTGTTTGCATATACCCACAATAATCCAGCTGTCAGCCCTGCGATGAACTGGTGACATATCCCCACCTTGGCCCATAAGTAGGGATAGGCTCCACTGACCCCCGTGACCCCAGTGAGGATAAAGCAGGCTCAGAAAATGAATGAATGAATAATCCATTTCAGTGTGTCTTTGTTTCCACATTTTGCCTGCAAACAAATCCATGAACTAACCTAAAAATATGATAAATTCCAAGAAAGTAAGAACTACCCTTGATGAGTGTCTTAAAATGAAATTGCAGGAGTAAAAACTTGCAAAAAAACTGCAGATTTATCACTTTTTAATGCTTTACAACACACACAGGCCACTTCCCAGACATTTATTTTCATTTGTCAGTTTTCTCTGTTTTTCTTCTTTCCTTTCCTCTCTCATCTATTGAGGAAAACAGTTTCCACTTTGTCTTTTAATCGTTTATGAATTGCTGTGATTCCTTGTGCTTTGCTGATGATGAGCTTTGAGGAAATCTATCACATGGTTAAATGTTGCAGGATAATATGCATGCCCTTTGTGTCACATTATGCTGCTTCTATCTTGTCCATTTTCTTCCATTAGGCACACATTTTACCTTATGTTTTACATAATACATGCAGCAGAAACACGCAGTGGCACCATTACACATTTTATCATGCAGTTCAGATCCACACAGCTACACTTCCACTCAAACTGAAGGTTGAAAATCAGCCACAGGGCACCACACACAGTGAAACACACACTCAGGGTATGTCCCCCAGGACGCCCAACACCTGCCAGAGCCAGCGGGCGAGGCTCCAAGAGATGTAAGAAGCTACTCTGAGAGTGTTGGAAGCATCTCTTTACCATAGAGCCAACAGATACAGACTGCCCACTCAGCGAGAGAGGAGGAGGAGAATGTAAGGAAGGGAACTAAATTAAAGGAGGAAAGAAGATGAGAGAATGAAAGTGGTCTGATTCGCAAGAAAAGAGTTGGTAGAAGGAACCTCTAATAGGTAGAAAGTCTGAGTGAAAGGGCAATAGAATAAAGCAGGAGGAGTTAGAGATTGCTTCCAATAATACAAAGCTTGAGATTTGTGGGAGATGTTACTGAGCTGGAGGAAAAGAGCTAAGAAAGGATTTCAACTATAGAGAAAGAAAGAGAAAGGTGGAAAATTGAGAAAAATCTTACGTTTGCAGAAACGGGGGTCTTATTTGCTGCTTGGGGAAATGGGAAAATGCAGGAATTTCCTTGCAGCTATAAGCCTCCCTGACTGAAGCTGTGGACTCCTGAGTGTATTTGAGGACTCCCTGTGCAGTTTTATCCTTGACTTGACTTTGGCTTCACACATTGTGGTTTCAAATGGCTGTGGAGGCGATCCTGCTTTGTTAATGCAGTCCTTCCTTTTGCCCTTTGCTGGTTTTAAATGGTAGAAAAGCACTGTTATGTGTGTCTGTAAATGAATCATGTCGAATATTTTTAAAAAGAACATTGTGTTTTTAGAAAGGATGTCTTTTTAAGTAGACAATCCTGTAAAACTAAAGCCATTATCAACTCACTCATTAAAAGGGACACAGTGGTTGTCATTATTTTCTGTCTTATATAACATTATAGCGTCTGACCTGTTTATTCAAGTTGATGAGCTTCATCTCAATTTATACCAAATCCACTGTTGCTAATGAACAGGTATATATGTTATATTTACCCATAAACACCCAGTGCCACTTTTGAAGCTGTTCCCAAATTAATTTTTCTCTCTATTTAACCTTTCTTAAGTGATTTATCACCATTTCTTATAATATTATCCTCTGTATTTTGCTTTTATTCAGGGAAAATCTGATATTTTTCTATTTTAAATTTACTGATCATGTAGATGTTCATAAAAGCTCAGATTAAACTTGAGGGGTTTTATATCAGAAACAGAGACAAATGTAGAAAATGTGACTTCTTCAGTTAAATATATCATTAACTGAACATAAAAACAAGTGTCTCCATCCACTGTCATTGATCCAACTCTATGGGTTTTACTGGTGAATCAGTGTTGTAGAAGATGACGGTGTTTCAACGTTCACTGTGGAGCCTCTGAACGTCCAAATGGGTCATATCTGATGACCATGAAAAGATGGCAAACGGTATTTTACACCAATTATTTGCATGTATTGATAGGATTAGTGGATCAACAGGTATTAATAATTTTATATCAGTAAATACTTTTGGTCACTGGGGGATGTTTGGGTCTTTAATGGATTATGACAGTGTTTCTCAAACTGTGGGATGGAGGTTGGCCAGGGGGGTCATGGGATCACTCCTGGGTATTTTTTTTCTTCAATTTAAAACATGTAGCAGGTGGAACTAATGTTTTGGAGCACCCTGGACTCATTTTAGGGACGTACAACAAACCAATCTACTGCCATGGTGATCTGTCACTAGACAAAGGGTTTAGGTTTGGAGAATGGACAAGGATTTGACTGGAAAAGAAAAATGTGCAATGTTTCTGTTTTTGCACAGTTAGTACAGTTTGCATTTAAATGTTCTGAGATGTGCAATGCAAATAGGTTCATTGCAACTACTGATATTGTTAAAATGTTCATCTTTATTACCAAAATTTGTTTGTTGTGTTAAAAAAAAAAAAAGTAACTTTATTGTCATAGTTGTAAGATAATTGTAAGATAATTTCCTATTTTTATTTGGAAAAATGTTGTCTCGGAGCAGCCTTGTTGAATTTATTTGTATTGTTCAAGCAAAAATTTAAGTTATTTTTAATTTGAAAAAAAATTATTCAAGGAAAAGTAAAACGTACTGTTACAATATTGATGTTTCTTTCACTAAAAGTTATAATTGCACCACTGTTACAATGTTGTTGGGATTGAGGGGGGCCTGGAGATTTTTCGTCCTCCAAAGGGGGGCCCAGACAGAAAAAGAAAAAGAATTACAGCATTAAGAGATGGTCGATTATCAGCATCATGGTTTAAAACTACATCTATCTCATACATATACCATCTGAACCGGTGACCGAGGGGCTGATGGATGTAACCAGAGGCTTTTCTCAGAAATTCATCAATTTTGTCAAAAACTGGAGGCTGCTGTAGCGCTCTGCTCTACATTTGACACAACTCATCTAAGCACTTCTGCCACACAGCTAGAAGGGTCTCTGTTTGATTCCCACTCGGACCACCGGCTCATTTCTGTGCTGATTTTTGCCTATTCCATTCTGTCATTGTCCTCTGGTTTCCCCCACCATCAAAAACAGGTATACATCAGTAAATTCTCTTGTTCTTCAGAGCTGGGTACTGATGAAGATCTGGAGTCGGTCCCTGAGCACCTTCAGTGGCAGCTCACAGCTCCTGATATGCTAATCGCTAATGCTAATCCTAGGTGCTGTGTGCATAAGGGTGGTGGGTAAAATGCAGAGACTGTAATTAAGATAAAATGAGTTAACCTTTACCTAACCATTCTGCAGCTCTCTATTCAAGGTCAGATTCATTTAATGTATTTCAGCCCATTTTCAATTCAATATCGCAGTTGTATTGATTCACCCAAGTCTGTACATCATGTACATCTATTCATTTTTTCTGTTTTAGATGGAAATGAACCTTATAACATGGAGAGAATGGTTTTGAGGGCAGCAGTTTGCAGTAGGGATGTCCCGATCAGATCTAACGATCGGTATCGGCTGCCGATCCAGCATTTTTTAGAAGATCGGATTGGATTTAGTCATGAGATCAGGCTGATCTGGGTCCGGTTTTGGGGACGGTAAACAAACATCCTGCCCCCTCAAATTAAAGTTTCTGAAGGTAGGGAAATGGAAAATTAGCTGCACAACAGCGATAGTCTTAGAGGAATTAGTAAAGCGTCTACAAGTTTAACTTTCACTTTAAGGCCCAGTAGTGATGCGCATGGAATTATTTGACCCGCCCCAACCCAACCTGCACATCACTAATGAATGGCACGGAACGCACCCCTATATAATACCTGGACGGACCTGTTCATAGATGCACTACATTAGTGGCAAACATGCAGCCCATGGGCCAAAACCCTCTTGCCAACGAATCTAATTTGTCCCACAGTATGAATTTGGAAAGTCCAAAAATTGTAGTAGAGTTAATAAGAGTCAAAGGTGTCATATTGGTTTTAGCTCAGGTTCCACATTCAGACCAGTTGTGATCTCATGTAAAACTAGAAGCACTCGGAGAGCGCAGACCTCCACCAAGGCAGATCAGTGCGCCGGATTTGGATGAAAATTTCAGGAAATGTTGATACTGGCACAAGGAAAAAATGATAAAATTTTGGTGGTGATCGAGGGCGGGGGGGCCACTGATCTGCCTTGGCGGAGGTCTGCGCTGTCTTTTGTAGAAAAGCACTCATAGAGCACAGACCTCCGCCAAGGCAGATCAGTGCCCCCCCCACCCCACCCCCGATCACCACCAAAATGTAATCATTTGTTCCTTGTGCCAGTATCAACATTTCCTGAAATTTTCATCCAAATTCGTCCATAACTTTTTGAGTTATCTTGCACATTGACAGACAGACAAACCAACGCCAACAAAAACATAACCTCCTTGGCGGAGGTAATAATAGTATAATAACCTATAAATAAAGACTCCAAATTAAATACAAATTTCATTGTAAAAAGTCAGTATCAGATCAGTATCAGGTATCAGCAAAACTAATCCTAAAAAAATCGTATCAGAAGCAAAAAAAATCCAGACTGGGACATCACTAGTTTGCAGAGCATTTTCCTGTTTAACAAGCCGGTACATCATGTAAGTATTCAGAGTTACTTAAATTATGTACCCATAAATGTGCAGAATACTTTAGTGGCCAACACCTGTTAGATCTACGACACAGATACATCGCAGACTTGAGTTCAGACTGTTGTTTCGGATATTTTCCCTAATGTCTTTCTTTGTGCTTGGTTCTTTGACTGTGTGTCCCACAAAGATCTTGTCTGCAGGAACGCAGCCTGTTCAAAGTGACAGATGCTGCCGTCTCTGCTCTGCTTCTGGCTGTTGATACTGTTTCTGGATGACAAAAAGTGACACTGCCTGCATTGAATATTGAGAAAACTCAGATGATTGAAACGCAATCCTGTGTTGTGTCTCTCATGCTTTTCATGCACAGCGAAGTTCACAGCTTCTGCAGGCTTTGGCTGAGCTATAATACAATATGACTGAACACCTGAATTCAAGGTATTATGATAAATGTGGTTAGAAGTCCCTGTGTGCTCTTCAGTAACTCGCTGGGACATGAAGTTCCAACAGTGAATAATAAGATGTGAAGAAATACAAAATAAATAGGACATTGATAAGGTTTCACTTAAACAGCAGAATTTATACAGTCGCAGAAAACATTATCAGACCACCCTTGTTTTCTTCAATTTCTTGTTCATTTTAATCCCTGGTACATCTAAAGGTACATTTGTTTGGACAAATATAATGATAACAACAAAAATAGCACATTAGACTTTAATTTAAGAGCTGATATTTAGCCATTTTCCATGTTTTCTTGATAATAACTAAAATCACTTAAGTTCTTACATCAATAGCTATGGCATTGTACTGACAAAAACAGTGCTTTTAGGCATTTCATGTTTTCTTTTCTGTCTGTTTTAGTCACGATACACACAGGAGTTAGTACTTGATTGCATAACCATTGTTTTTGATGACTTTTGATGGTCTAATAATTTTTCCGTGACTGTATATATGTAAAGATGTAAAAAGTGAATGAATTCCATTATAAAAAGAAAAACATAAAAAAGGAGAAAACTATCAGAAAATTAAAAAAAAAAAAAATCGGTGTAGAAATCCTACTTTAGCTCCACTTTGTTCTCTTAATGGTTTTTGGTTTTTAAATGCCTGTAATTCATCTTCTGTCAAGTATTTATATAATCTGACTATTATAGAATATATAATTGGCAGGAGAAGAATTGCAGCCCACGCTTTGTAATAACTTTTAAGACAAATGTGAGCTCCTCTGATATATATATATATATTTTTTTTTATAAAAGCTTATATGTCTGCTTAAATTACAGTTTGATTTCTAGATTATTAAACCGCACACCGTCAGTGATTTCTCTGCCGTTTAAGGTGCCATTTAAGGTGTGAATCATCACCATCTAAGTGCATTTAGTTTGGGAGACAGGAAATTGTCTTGAAAATGCATTGAACTGAGTAAGAAAGGTTTTATTCTTAACACAGAGGGAGATCTATACAATGTGACACACATCAGGAAACTCACATGTAGCCTCTGTTACTAAGAAAAGTGGTATTTTATTTCACTTTGATCAAATAGATGCAGATGATTAGGTGATTCATCCATGTTTCATAACAATAACACGACAGATTGTCCGCACATTCAGTATTAAAGTCATTGGTATAACTGAGCCAGCTTCAAATGAAATCCATAAATCTTCACCTTCTAAATGTCATACATGTACCGTCTTTTAATTCATTGAATATGATGCTCATAGATATGTTTTTCTGTTTCCTCATCAGTTTTTCTACTGTAACTTGTGAAGTAGTACAGGTTAGGGATGTAACGATTACCGGTATAACAATAAACCACAGTAAAATTCCCGACAGTTAGTATTACCGTTTAAATAATAATTATCATAATAACCGTGTTTGATTACCGCACTTTGAAAACTCACAGTACTGCTCATTTCCTAGAGAAGCAGCAGCATTCCAGGCGTGCATGCCAGTTTGTAATGTTTGGCCTCTGAAAACATGGCTGAAGGCACCTGCATGGAGAGCACTCCAGAGATTCAGGGACAGCATGGTCCTGCACAGACCTGGTCCGAGCACAGAGAGAGAGAGAGAGACAGGTTCAGAGCCCTATAAAGAGAATTACAACATGCTTTGATGTCGCCGCTCCAGTGATCACAGGGTTCATGTCGCTGGCTGATGTTCTGTGACGCTGCGCTCATTGGCTGATGTTCTGTGACAGTTTGCTCTCATTGGCTGCCGTTCTATGACAGTTCGCTCTCATTGGCTGCCGTTCTGTGACCCTGCGCTTTCATTGGCTGACGTTCTGTGACGGTTCGCGCTCATTGGCTGCCGTTCTGTGACCCTGCGCTCTCATTGGCTGACGTTCTGTGACGGTTCGCGCTCATTGGCTGACGTTCTGTGACGGTTCGCTCTCATTGGCTGCCGTTCTGTGACGCTGCGCTCCCATTGGCTGCCGTTCTGTGACCCTGCGCTCTCATTGGCTGCTGTTCTGTGACGCTGCGCTCTCATTGGCTGCCATTCTGTGACGCTGCGCTCATTGGCTGACGTTCTGTGACAGTTCACTCTCATTGGCTGACGTTCTGTGATGGTTCGCTGTCATTGGGTGCCGTTCTGTGACCCTGCGCTCTCATTGGCTGACGTTCTGTGACGGTTTGCGCTCATTGGCTGACGTTCTGTGACGGTTCGCTCTCATTGGCTGCCGTTCTGTGACCCTGCGCTCTCATTGGCTGACGCTCTGTGACGCTGCGCTCATTGGCTGACGTTCTGTGACAGTTCGCTCTCATTGGCTGACATTCTGTGACGGTTCGCTCTCATTGGCTGCCGTTCTGTGACGCTGCGCTCATTGGCTGACGTTCTGTGACAGTTCACTCTCATTGGCTGACGTTCTGTGATGGTTCGCTGTCATTGGGTGCCGTTCTGTGACCCTGCGCTCTCATTGGCTGACGTTCTGTGACGGTTTGCGCTCATTGGCTGACGTTCTGTGACGGTTCGCTCTCATTGGCTGCCGTTCTGTGACCCTGCGCTCTCATTGGCTGACGCTCTGTGACGCTGCGCTCATTGGCTGACGTTCTGTGACAGTTCGCTCTCATTGGCTGACATTCTGTGACGGTTCGCTCTCATTGGCTGCCATTCTGTGACCCTGCGCTCTCATTGGCTGACGTTCTGTGACGGTTCGCGCTCATTGGCTGACGTTCTGTGACCCTGCACTCTCATTGGCTGACGTTCTGTGATGCTGCGCTCCCATTTTCTGACGTTCTGTGACGCTGTGCTCTAATTGGCTGCCGGTCTGTGACCCTGCGCTCTCATTGGCTGCCGTTCTGTGACGCTGTGCTCTCATTGGCTGATGTTCTGTTACGATGGACTCTCGTTGGCTGACGTTCTGGGTAGCTGTCTCTCTCTCCCTCTCTCTGTCTCCATATCTCTCTCTCTCTCTCTCTCTCTCTCTCTCTCTCTCTCTCTATCAGATGACATGTTTAACGCACATTTTTATGTTTGATGTTCACATGTTAATATTTGAATGTTTTTGCCAACAGAAAGTACATTATGCCTATTATTTTATTTATTTATTTTCAAAATACAACTTCGTTAAATTATTGTGTAAGTACTTTTTGAACATTTTGAGCACAATTTCAACAATATCACAATAATAATGATAACCATGATAATTTTGGTCGCAATAATTGTGATATGAAATTTTCATATCGTTACATCCCTAGTACAGGTTCTTTACAGGATTCTGCAAGGCTGTGAAATCTTACACACTAACAGACTAAACTACAGATAAATCATAAAATGTTAGTGTCCCTGGCAGATTAGTGAATGTGTTGTCCCATGTAGACCCTAGAGCAGGGGTGGGCAGTTAATCTTCTTACGGGGCCACATGAGAAACTTTAACAGTTGTTAAAGTCCAGATCAGTACACTTGCAGATCTACTCAATATCTCTATAAAAACAGTAAATTAAACAATACAATGAGACAATGAAAATGTGGAGCAGAGAACACAACTGTTTAATGAATATTCACAAAAACATTTTCGAAAATGTGCAAAACCAGCTCCACATTAACTTTACATGAAACACAATAAATGCATCCAGCTTTGTTCCTTTGCATATCTCAGTTCCTTTTCTTTTTCTTTACCTCTGATTTTAGTGAAGAAATACTTAGAAGTCCATGTCTTGTTAAAAGCTCGGCATTCTGAATCAGTCTTTCTTTTTTTGATCGAGCCTTTGTTGTAGCAGCTTCTAAACTATGGAAGGATCTGCCTCTCCATGTCAGACAGGCCTCCTTTCTGTCTGTTTTTAAATCCCTTCTTAACACGTATCTTTTCTCCTTGGCTTTTGACACCATGAGAGATGTTTGAATGTATTATTTTTTCTTATTCTATCCTTTTATTTAGTATTTGATATTGGTTCATTGTTCTTATTGTTTTCAATTGTACAGCTTTTTATGTCTTTGTAATATATTCTTGTATTTTATTCTTTTATTTTGGTTTTATTTATTCTTCTGTACAGCACTTTGGTCCACTGTGGTTGTTTTTAAAGTGCTTTACAAATAAAGTTGGATAGGATTGAATTTTTGGCGTTAGCTGACTGAAACTGAAACTGACCAACAAACCAATCAGTGCATAAGTTTTATGCTAAGTGCGGAAAGTACATTCGAAAAAAAATTTATTTATCAGATCCTTCAAAATAAAAGCAGTGCCATCGTATTGGTTGCATCTATTACAAGGATGTATATTTGTATTGGCTTTTTATGTGCCAATGACCTCCTGCGGGTCAGTTATCAGGCCGCATGTGGCCCGTGGGCCGAACAATACCCAGATCTGCCCAAGAGTAAATAATGAAAACAAGTGGTGCCAGGCACAACAAACCCCGCCCCTCACACATATTGTATCTTATTTTGGCATCGGTCATGTCTATGCGTGTGCTGATGTCAGCATAGCGATTGCCTCTATATATATGCCAAGTCTGAAGTAAACTGAAAAAAAATTGAAGTTTTTATAGACATTTGAAATTTCGCCCATTATAAGTGAATGGGAGAAGAAAAATTCATTAAAAATTTGAACTTTGACCTACTTTTCCCAAAATGTAACTACGTCTATTCTGGGTCACTGGCAATATATAAACTCAGTTTGGTATGAATTCAACAAATAGTTTTGCTGCTACACACATTTGAAATTTTGCCCATTATAAGTAAATGGGAGAAAAAGATTTTAAAAATTAATTGAAAAAAATTTGAACTTTGACCTACTGTTCCCAAAATGTAATCAGATCTATTCTGAGTCACTGGCAATCTATAAACCCAATTTGGTATGAATTCAACCAATCGTTTTGCTGCTAGAGTGTTAACGAACGGAACCAAAAACAATACTCCTTGCACCCCATTCGGGGGGCGGGGTAATAATGGAGTCTCATAGTTTGCACTTACACAATATGAAGTTGCATAAAATCTGCTGATGACATTTTGTTGCATTAATGCTCTTTGTCATATATATGAATCTGGTATTCTAAGGGTGATAAATATCTATATGATATCACATTTAAGCATCTGTGGCAAATGAAATCTTCCCATTCTTGGACATGTTACAGATCCATAATTTTACACTTTCACAGGAATCTTTCAAGACATTGGTGCAAAGTTGGGAAAAAAAAGTATCTCTGTCCCTCAATAAATATCTGTTATACAGACATAAAAACTTTGATCATACCCTCATGTTACCCGTTCTTACTGTATGTATGCCATACAGTATCATTTGCTGTGTCTCACACCTCTTATGATCCACCTGTATTTCTTATATTCATCATTTAATAGGTCTTATGTATTTTATTGTATTTTTTTGTAGCTTTGTTTGTTTTGTTTTTTCTCTCTCTTCTGCCTAGTTTACTCAGTTCTGGTTGTAGTTATTGTTACCATTATAATTATCACCATGGTTGTTACTGTTTGTATTGTTGATACTTCCTTGTGAGAGTCTTCGCCACCTTCTTCTCTCTTGCTCTCTCCCCTTCACCCCCCCCCCCCCCCCCCCCCCCCCCCCCCATGTCAGGTCCAGCATCAAAATGTGGTTCAATAAAACTCATAATAAACACAGTAGAATATCAAGGGGAGCTTCATATACTTTATGAAGTTACCCTTGGCAAAGCAAATTTGTTTGCAGCCAGGCCAGACTACATTCTGCTGGTAGGATGCTGGACAAGACAAGTAGAAGAAAAAAAAAAAATGATCCACTTGTAGCTCACAGATGTCTGTTCTGCATTAGGGCCATGTCCAACTGTAATCTTCACTAAACAGGAAGTGTTTTTGACCACTGCTGTGTCTTGTCAGTATCTTTAATAAGGTTTTACACCGTACGACAGCGCCGGAACAGGAGCTAGACTGAGTTCGACTGAAATGTATCCTTATCTCACCTGTTATTTTTCAGTCTCAGGGGAATTTGCATAATAGAGAAGAGCCAGACAGGAAAAAAGGTAAAAAGAAAAAGAGTTATTCTCGAGTGGCTTGAATGCACTGAGCTGTTTTTTTGTTGTTTTTTTTAACCAAGTGCTGCCTGCTCATGCTTCATGTCGCTGTGACAAAAATGAACAACTGTACACACAATCAGTGCAGCAGTACAGGGTTTCAGTAGTGTAGGAAGACATTTTGCTTTGTGTCCGTAATCAAGATGGCTTGTTATTCTCTAAACTGAAGGTTTGAAACATGTAAAATACCTGCAATTTGTTCTTCATTAGCGTCACTTGTGTACAGAACAATAAGAGTGGGACGATTCAGTGTAGAAGAAGTCACCAGAGGACAAATAACAGCATGTTCCAGGCTGTTTGAGAAGTAATATAGCCAACACGTACATAATAAAGAGAGACGTAATGACTACACGGTTTGTTTGTTTTTTGCTTTTCATGTTAATATTTTTTATTGTATTATTTTTTTGTCACTTTTTTATTTAAGAAGCCATAAAGAACCAGTGCTACTTTTCCCAAATTAATTGTTCTCTCTATTTAACCTTTACTTAAGTGATATATCATCATTTATTACAATATTGCCCTCTGTATTTTGTGTTTTTCAGTGTAAATCATGCATTTCCCTACATTTAATTTCCTATTTTTAATTTGGATGTACATTAAAACTCAGAAGAAATTCAAAGGTTATTACATCAAAAGAGAGAAAGCTGGAGAAAAAGTGACTTTTTCAGCAAAAGTATCATTAACTGAATGCAAAAACAAGTGTTTCTATCCACTACCACTTGTCGAACTGCATGTGTTTTACCAGTGAGTCATTGTTGTAGAAGGTGATGGTGTTTCCAAGTTCACTACAGACCCTCTGAACGTCCAAATGGGTCATATCTGATGACCATAAAAAACTGAGAAACTGCATTTTACACCAGTTATTTGCATGTATTGACAGGAATAATTGATCAAAAATCAAAATCTTACCAAGTGTATTTTTCTCATTTCTAGTCCAAATACCTCATCACACTTAAAATAAGACACAATCACCTAAAGAGTAACTTTTCAGTGAGATATGAGAACTTATTTTTAGACAATAGATCTTGAAAATCTAATTTCAAGAAATCTTACCAAGATCATTTTCACTTGTTCCATTGGCAGATTTTTACTTAATTCAAGATTTTTTTTTTTTTTTTTTTTTTTGCTTAATTTAAGATTTTTTTGGTTAATTCAAGCAAAAAAATCAGCCAATGGAACAAGTGAAAATTATGTTATAATAAGGTTTTTAAGATCTATCGTCTAAAAATAAGTTCTCATATCTCAATGAAAAGTTACTCTTTAGGTGATTATGTCTTCATTTAAGTGTGATGAGATATTTTGACTAGAAATGAGAAAAATACACTTAGTAAGATTTTGATTTTTGCAGTGCAGTTATTAAACATTTCAGATGTTTGGGTCCTTATGAGTTAATTTACAAAAACATCCATGATTACAATTTGTCCTGATTTTGACAGTAACCACAGAGTAAACAAACCAAAAGTAGAGGAAAGCAAACATAACGAACACACTTTAACTACCCACGTCCCACCAACACCCCCCCCATTCCAGGACTTATCACACCAAGGGAGGCCACACCAATTATAACTACTGTATATTCAGGTTGAGTTAAACTAAGGAGTTTTTCAGGTGACATAATGTAATTCATTACAACGATACTGCAACATATTCTACCTTTGTAAACTTAATAATGTTCCATTTTTTTGTTGGTACTGTTTCTGTCAAATCTAGAGCAGAAACAGGCAGTTAGATAGATGTGATCAGCCTGTGTGCTTTTTCATTCCTCTCAGCTTGTCGTACTTTTCCTCACTTATTTTTTCTCCTCGCGATGCTCAGTACAGTTCCCTTCTGCCCTTGTCCTTCTTTACCCTCTTTCTTTTTGTATTTCTCCTCCTTCTTTGCCTCCATCCCTACAGTACGTCTCCTCTTGACAAATGAGCCCACTGCTTGGCCGCAAGCATCGGTGCATTAAGGGCACGACTCCTGAGGGCCCAGTCAGTCAAACGACAAAGCCCTTACCACCGTTCCACCATCCACCAGCCTTTTTTTTTTTTTTTTTCCATCTTCCTGGATGACCCTTTCATGAGGCCAAGTGAATGTCAATTACAGATGACTGGACTGACTCCTCTCTAAACTCACCTGGCTTTAACATTTTAAGTCTATTTTAACAAGGTGGTTTAATTCAATTATTTATACCATATTTTCAATGTATAAAAAAAACGAATGAGATTGAAGTTCAAGCATTTTCAGGCAGACATCGCAATGCAATACAACAGCAAAATTAACACGTAAAGACCCAGTGCTTCTTCTGTGGCACTTCCCAAAAAAAAAAAGTCTCTGTATTTGACTTTGCTAAAAGGGGTCATATTTTGCGAAACCTACTTTTATTAGTCTTTGGTTCATTTATTTGTGTATTTGGACCCTAATAGTTCATAAAGTTTGAATTTGAACCCTCCAGGTGCTGCAAAGTTATCTTTATATTCATTTTGGCAAAAATTTAGTGGATTTCTACGACCCGCTTTAATTCCTTCTTAATTTGTTGCGTCTATAACTAGTTCCGTCACGACATTTGCACATATAAGGTCAAGACTTCTGACGAACATTTCTCCGAATACACCATAATTTTTTGTCAGCAGCAGCGGTTCTAGTCCATACTGAAAATATGTCCAAACTTTGAGCCGATTACCTAAAAAGTTCCATTGTTGGTTGAACGGGACAGAGCAGCACAGCCAACAACCCGGAGGGGGTGGGGCATAAAGTGGCTCATTTGCATTTAAAGGGCCAGCGCTCAAAATGATCTTTCTCATGTTATTACTCATCAATAGGGTTGAAGATGGACCTGTGGAGTTTAATTAATGAAGAATTTAGACTCAAGCATAGCATTTACAGTTTATGTAGACCACAGGGAAATGTTTTAAAATGCATAATTCTATTTTTAAAAAAAAGCTGAATATCACAGCTTGAAGTTATCACTTTTTGTTATAATATTGTCCTCTGTATTTTGTGTTTTTTCTGTTTAAATCATGCATTTTCTGACATTTAATTCAATGATAACGTAGATGTTATAAAAGCTCATGATAAAGTTGAGAGTTATTGTATCAAAAACAGAGAAAACGGAGGAAAAAGTGACTTTTTCAGGAAAAAAATCATTAACTGAACATAAACCAAGTGTGTCCATCTACTGTCTGGTGAATTAATGTTGTAGAAAATGACGGTGTTTCTATGGTAACTACGGAGCCTCTAAACGTCCAAATGGGTCATATCTGATGACCATGAAAAGAAGACAAACTGCATTTTACACCAATTATTTTCATGTATTGATAGAATTAATGAATCAACAGGTATTGAACAGTTTAGATCATTAGATGGTTTTTGTCGATGGTGGATGTTTGGGTCTTTATGGGTTAACGTCCATAGTGTAAAACAACTAGCATCAAATGTAGGACTATGAATGTAATAGTGCAAAAGTTCAGATGGAGGTGGTTGTTAAATATAATTATCTTTCAGATGAGTGGTGGAGTGTGGCCGAGAGAAAGAAAAGTGTAATCACACTCAGTACATAAAAAAAACATGGCATTTCTCACTTTCCTCATCTCACATTTTAAATATTCGCAGCAAATAAGTCATGTGTTTAGTTGTTATTCCTGTGAAAATTGTTTATATGTACAATATAAAAATAGGTTAATCTTATTAACATGCACACAAGTTTTTATGAAATCTGTGTTGTGTGAAGGTTCCATTATATACATCAGAAAAATCGTCCTTGGAAAATCAAGATGGAGCTGAAAGTAGCGTACTACACTGTCGGCCATAAAGTTAGACTCCCTGTTGAGTTCCAGTTACACTTTATCTGTCGGTAAGAAGTCACACTGTCATAATCCTTTCACGAGAAGACGTAAAAATAAGCACTGAAGAGCATGGAGAATTGTCCTGAGTGAAAACATGATGCAATGATTTTCTCATACAGTTTTTTTTAATGGAAGTCTTTTGCAATGGACAGCCTCCTTTTTTCCTTTCCTTTCTTTTGTTTTTTTTGTAATAAAGCTGTGAAACTCTTGTCCACAAACAAAAACTCACTCCTGGGTCTTAGGAGGTTAAGGACAAGTACGTATAAATGAAACAAACAGGAAAGCGCTCTACATTTTGCAGGTTTTTTCATTGCCCACCTAACATTTTGGGTAACATATATTTTAGCCCTACTGCCTCCTCTTCAGGGCAAATATATCATATGAATGTACATGTAATTTAATTCAGTAAATGTGTGATTACAACTATTAAAAGGTCCATCATGATTCTCATTCATTATTCACAATTCATGGTAAACATACAGTTACTATTGTATGTGTATATATCAAACGTGTTTTTCGTTTTAACAAGTTTATCATAATTTTATCGTCAAAGATGATGAAAGATGGACTTAACCAGTGTTTTTCCTGCACAGACGTGTGAGATTCCCACCTCTGTAATTATGGAACTACTTAAGGTTCTTTACAAAACTCTCATTACTTACTTAATGGAAGAAAAATCATTGTTGCACTCAGTGAATTTCTTTGATTTGTAAGTGCAACATCAACATTATCCATTGTTTTTGTTTGTTTATTTTTTTTCAGACCTCCATTAAATGAAGGCATCTGTCTAAACTATGGGCAGCGACATAAGGTGATCTGTGAATCTGAAATCACTTTGACTGTTGAATTTGATCAGATTTTTAGTCCAACAGCTCAAAGCTTCAATGGACTATTGGTAGCAGTTGTCTGTCATCTGTAAACAATTTTTCTAAAATCTTCTTCCTCAAAACCGTCAGTCAGAATGACTTGACATTTGTTGTGATTTTTTATTTTTTTATGAATGTTTTAAATTTTACAAATCCCCATTGGTTTATAATGGGACACATTCTAAAGTGGTATAACTTGAGAAAAGTGGGAGATACTGATATAATTACTGTTGGCAGTAGATAGGAAGTCACATATGGACTTTCATTTGGTGCCATGACCTTTGACCTTGAGTGACCTTGATAGGTCAAACGAATGTCAGTTAACATTCTACATGACTACATGACCATATTTTTCTTACTCACAACTTTGCTTATAATTTGGTAATAGTTGCTAAAATAGTATTACAGTCTACTCTCGTTATACCGCCAACTTTCGTTCACGGCCAAATTGGCGGTATAGCGAAAATGGCGTTACAACGGGTTGCGTCCATAATGTGCATGTCTTTACTATATGATGTCTATGCTGCCTCCGTTAACCCGTTCTAATTGCGTTTCTAAATAAATCTTGATTCTGTTATGTTGTAAGGGATCATTTAAAGTGGGGAAACATTTTAAGCATTATTATACCGTGTCGGGAAATGACACCCCATCATCTTGAGGCTTTGGCTTAATCCCACGTCCTCTTCCCGACATCCTGACCTACTGAGTGTTCTGCGATGTTCCGTAGACCTACTCGTAGCTTGTCGCGATCAGCGTCTGGTGCGTTTGTTTCAGTGCATTGTTAAAATTTATGTGTACTCGATGGCAATCACACTGGCGGTATAACGGTCGGGAAATCAATGGTATAAGTGTTGTTTGTGCATGGAACTGGGCTGGCGGATGGCGATAGGCGGAAATGGCAGTAGCTAATGGAATAATGCATTGGGGATTTTTGTGCAATGGTTTTGGTCGGCGGTGAGCGAAAATGGCGGTATAACGGCGGGCGGTTTAACGAGAGTAGACTGTATTATGTTTTAATGTGATAATTGTTCTTCTTTGTAAGAATATTTACCTGACCCATTTGTACATGATGAGGATGGCACCACAACTGGCTCATTTTAAGACAGGAAAACCTCTGACCTGACATTATAACGCCATAACAGTAACATGTATGTAGTTTAGAGTTTAATTAGAAGATGTCACATATTTTTTATAAGCATGTATAATAATAATAATATAATGATAAGTTGTCTTTATATAGTGCTTTCGATCAAAGTGCTTTACAACACAGTAACAATTAAAAAGCAAGAGCACAGTAAAACACATTCAGTAAAATAAAATAAATAAAAACAGTTCTAAATAAATACATTTCCAGTAAAAACATAGCAGTAGTTTTCAATAGTCATTTTTTAATACAGAATTTTTTAAATAAATAAACCAAAACCCTGAAAGGTTGACTTGGCAGGTGAGTGAGCTGTCATACACATCTGTCAATCAATCAGTGTCAAACATGGCAGACATCTTGTGTTTGCCATGAGATCTGATTAACGGAGGAAAAGTTTATAGATGGACCAACACGTAACTTTTTAGCTCACCAGCTGATAGCCCATGAGCTGCTGTGAAGGCTGCGTCCGGCATCGTCTTTGTCAGAATCATCTTTATCAGCAATTTTTTTAAACATCTTCTCTGATGAAACTACTGGTCAGGTTCATTTCGAATTTTATACAGTATGTAGCTTCCTTGGGACAAAGGAAAGTTTGGCAGTTCTGGCAAATTTAGATGTTTTGAATTTTTGGCAAATTTCTGAAATATTCAAAATGTGCCATATTTTAATGACTTATAACATGGAAATGTTTAGAGATATCAGCATAGTTATTATTAAACACTGATAGGAAGTCATATATGGACTTTGATTTGGGTCCATGACCTTTGACCTTGAGTGACCTCAAAGTGTCAAACTCAAGGTCATCAATGTTCAGATTTCAACAATCTCCTCTGATACCACTGGTCAGATTCATTTCAAATTCTATATGTAGCTTCCTTTGGACAATGTCTTCAAAGTTTCTTCACAGTTTTCAGAAATGTTGATTTTTGAATTTTTAATAAATTTTTTAAGTATTGCAAATGTGCCTTTACTTATAGTGGGCCATATTTTGATGCGTTTATAACATGGAAATGGTTAGAGATGTCAATATAGTCACTATAGCGCAATGACAGGAAGTTATATATGGACTTTAATTCAATTTGTTGAGTTCTCCTCCAGTGAAAGTACCACCCACTTCTACTGGAAATAGATCTTACACATTAACACCGCAGGACTGTAACATAGCGGCAGAACCTGACAACCTGGAAAACTCAACTTGTTATTGATTCTTGATTGAACATGCCGGTGAGCTACAGAGCCATTGGTCCTATTTTTAGATGTTTCAAATCAAATGAATGAGACTGGAATGAGTCCTGGAAAAAATAATTATCAACCTACTTCTGTATTTTTAAACCAATGTACTGGAGCCAATCCTAGTGGCTGTCAGCGGTATTACAGCTTTACTACTACAGCTCTGCCATACTTTCATTTCAGATTGGAGGTGAGATACTTGCCTCGTTTAAACACACTCCATTTACATTTGGGTGCTTCTATGAAACTGGTCCCTAAAAAGAGGACGTGGAGGCAAAAAATTCAAACCAGATATAGACTAATGTTATGAAGCAACTTTGGAAGCTTTTTGGGTGTATTTTAAAAAATAAATATTTACTGAGACAAAAGAGAAACTATTTTTCAGATAAAACATATTTTTACATTTTTTATATTATTCTTTACACAAAAATCTGCATGTAACACTAAAAAAGACATGAAAATTACGCACTACTAATTTTTTTGAATATCTTTTTAGTCTCTCACAGGTACATTTTGGGAATCGAAGTAAATATGCAAGGCAGAGTGTTTCAGAAAAATGACCGCAGTTGCAAAATCACTCGTGATTTATTTGTGTTTAAATGGGTAGGTTCCGCGTGTAACGTGAGTGGACGCGATAGGTTACACACAAAACCTGGAATGAGACTGCCAATTCATTAAAAACCTGCATGTCTGGATTAGAAAAATCGTTAGGATCGACAAATTTAACACAGTGTCTTTATTAATAGTGGTATTAAGCCGTGTTTTCAAGATAAAATACACTGACACCTAGGTAGCTTTTCATGTCCCATTTTTGGCCCCAATATTTTATTAAAAATTCATTAATTTTGGGATGGCTCAGAGCAAGAGTGTAATTTTTTTGGCATTTATCTGAGGTCATCATTAGGTACATCTTAGGGGGGAAATTTCTCTTTTATTATTGGGTCTAAAAAGCTGGCAAAGTGCCAGGTACCAAAATGAACTTAGTTTCATAGAAGCACCCACATTAATACTTTAAGATTCAAGTATTGACAAAGTGAGATGAGGAGGCTGAGTATACTTTGCATTTAATTTTATCAATGTGAATCACATTTGGTGGTTTTATATATATAATACTATCGCTGTGTATTACCTGTGTTATAATTACAATGATAAGTGCTGTATGAATGCTGTTTTTATGGTTACGACAAGATTACATTTCATTCTTTATACTCAGCACAGTGACTGCATTGATTTCTTACAGTTAATTTAAGTGGAAGCCGCTGCCATAAATCTCTTTAATCTCTTATTGCTGTGTTGGATGTCAAACAATTTATCGTACTTGTGCTGCATGTGTTTAAAGTGAACTGAATGTGTGTTTACAGATAAAGATGGATCTAGTTGGTTTATGTCTCCATTTTATTCCAGCTGCTGTTGACTTGAAGATTTATGAAGGATCGTATCCAGACAACACACCTACTGGCTGCTCAGTCAGAGGATATGTGATGCAAAATGTGTCGTTATCATGAATTATTGACCATTACTGAAAGCCAATCCACAGAAAATGATGTTCTCTGCGTAGGTGGATGGTCTAATGTGTGTGGGATTGAAGAGCAATGACACTATATGTTTTCAACGTTCTGCTGCTGCATCCACTCAACAGAATTGCAGATTGTTTTGACCGCCTTTTGGAAGGACGAGCAAAGTCTCAAAATGCAAAAACATCTCTTGCATTTGGAGGTTTAGATGCAAAGGACAAAAAAAGTACAAGACTTTTTATGATGCAGAATAAATACATGTCACTAAACTACTAATACATGTATTTTAATAAAGCAAGCAGCAAAAAAAAAAGCTCTCACTGTTGCACTGCTTTGTTGAATCAGTATTTTCTGTGTCATTTCTATATTTATATTTGGTTACCAACACCTTGTAATCGCATGTCACACTTTCCTCTCCTACAAAAGTGTGATGTTGTCACAAAGTGCTGTTGAGAATCTGTGTTTCTGTGATTTGGGGTTGTCTTAAACCCATCCTCACCTTTCGTTTTGTTGTCTCATCTAGCTCTTTTTACAGAGGTGCCACATGACATCACGACACACAGCGGTGAGGATGTAGAGATGGCGTGTTCCTTCCGTGGGGCAGGTTCTCCCTCCTATGCGCTGGAGATCCAGTGGTGGTACATTAAGGACCAGCCGAGAGTCTGGCAAGGAAAACCTGCACAAATCACTAATCAAGTAAGTGATGAGAAAAAAAGCAGGTTTTTCTCGTATGTGTATTTGCTTTTAGTGTTTTTTAAGGGCCATTATAATAATTGTAGTTTGGAGCAGGAAAAATCTGATTAATGGCTCATTAATCAACTAGTATCCTCCCGCCTTCAAAAAATTTTGCTAATGAATAGTCATTAATAATGTCTGAAAATTACTATTTTCACTGTGGTTGGACCTGGTATAGTTCTGTGTGTGTTGCCATGGTAATGCTATGCAAAGCTTTCAGTAATATACACATACGATACATCAATGTAACTGGAACAACATCAGTTAAAAGCTTAACAAAACCCATTTTTAACGAGTGGTGCCAGGCACAATAAACCCCGCCCCTCAAACATATTTTTCCCATTTTAAGTAAATGGGAAGATTTAAAAACTTCATAAGAAATTTGAACTTTGACCTACTGTTCCCAAAATGTAACTAGAAGCACTCGGAGAGCACAGACCTCCACCAAGCCTGATCAGTGGGCCCCCCCACCCCCGATCACCCCCACCCCCGATCACCCCCAAAAGTTAATCATTTCTTCCTTATCCCATTTCCAACAAACCCTGAAAATTTCATCAAAATCTGTCCATAACTTTTTGAGTTATGTTACACACTAACGGACAGACAAACAAACAGACAAACAAACCCTGGCAAAAACATAACCTCCTTGGCGGAGGTAATGAGATCCATTCTGGGTCACTGACAATCTATAAAGTCAGTTTGGTATGAATTCAACTAATAGTTTTGCTGCTACAGACATGTGAAATTTTTCTCATTTTAAGTAAATGGAAAAATAAAAAAGATTTTAAAAATTCATCAAAAATTTTAACTTTGACCTACTTTTCCCAAAATGTAATGACATCTATTCTAGGTTACCAGTGATGTATAAACCAAATTTGGTATGAATTCACCCAATAGTTTTGCTGGTACAGACATTTGAAATTTCACCCATTATAAGTAAATAGCAAAAAAAAAAAAAAAAAAAGATTTTAAGATTTCATAAAAAATTGTAACTTTGAGTTACTGCTCCCAAAATGTAATAAGATCTATTCTGGATCACCGGCAATCTATAAATCAAACTTGCTATGAATTCAATCAATAGTTTTGCTGCTAGAGTGTTAAAAATCAAACAAACCAAACCAAAAACAATACCCCTTGCCTCCCCTTCAGGGGTCGGGGTAATAAACAGAAGACATCTCAAACAACAGTCACTTAAATAGGCAAATACAGAAAACAAACGAGTAACATAACACCAGCATATGTTATGAATAATTCCATAGAATAAAGCAATGTGACACACTTTGCACCACTAAGCTAAAGCAGATATTCTTTTTCTACTTCTTAA
Organism: Sphaeramia orbicularis; assembly: GCF_902148855.1. Lineage (NCBI taxonomy): Eukaryota > Metazoa > Chordata > Actinopteri > Kurtiformes > Apogonidae > Sphaeramia > Sphaeramia orbicularis. The sequence continues at coordinate 25,094,987 of NC_043961.1, read as the reverse complement.
ACTCAAGAATGAAGTATAAAAATAACGGTCGCATTATGAAGCAATGATTACAAATTTGTCTTTTCTTTGCTGTTTTCTTATAACTGGGTTTTACATGAATGAAATTTGTGCTATCGGGCTAATCCACTGTTTTATGATATGTTGAAATGATTCTGAAACAAAAGTAGTGCAGAATGATGATATAAAAAGTGGTACACAAATCTCACAGTTATCTCTAATATACAGGGTGGGGAAGCAAAATGTACGATATTTTGAGGCAGGGATTGAAAGACAGTGTATGACCAATTAGTTTACTGAAAGTCATGAGAATTTATTTGCCACAAGAAAACTGACATAATAGAAAATGTTTTTATTCTGTGTGTCCTCCTTCTTTCTCAATAACTGCCTTCACACGCTTCCTGAAACTTGCGCAAGTGTTCCTCAAATATTCGGGTGACAACTTCTCCCATTCTTCTTTAATAGTATCTTCCAGACTTTCTCTTAATAGTTTTGCTCATAGTCATTCTCTTCTTTCCATTATAAACAGTCTTTATGGACACTCCAACTATTTTTGAAATCTCCTTTGGTGTGATGAGTGCATTCAGCAAATCACACACTCTTTGACGTTTGCTTTCCTGATTACTCATATGGGCAAAAGTTTCTGAAAAGGTATGGATAATAGTGTTAGGTATGATTATGACATCAATATATGTTTGGTTTCAAAACAATTGACGTAGTGCCTGCTGAGAAAAAACAACTAAATGTTCATTGTAAATTTTGCTTCCCCACCCTGTACATACATATAATTATAAATATATGTATCACTCCATGTAATATGTTTTTGCAATATGTTTTTATAAAGTGTGATGTGATGTATGATGTGGATGTGATCAGTCAGTGTGTTCTGACCTAATTTTCTGGACACATAAATGAATCTAAACTGGACCAACAGAACCAACCCCAGATCACAACACTGCCCCTATAGGCTTGGAATATAGGTACTAGGCATGATGGGTACTCACTTTATCTGCCTCTCTTCTCCCTAATGTGCCCATCACTGTGGAACAGGGTCAATCTGGACTCATCAGACCACATGACCTTTTCCCATTGAAGCACAGTCCATTCTTTATGCTCTCATTAAGCTACTCACTGCATCAGTTAAAGGGTTAAAGAACTTGTTGCAGCACAGATTAATCAGTGATAGATATGTGTTTTATAGAAATACAATTGACCTCATTGTGTACATTTTAGGGTTCTAAGCTTTGTAGGGTTACCATTACACAGCTATACACACTTTTACTTCCATTTTTTTTTCTGCGTTCAAACAAAATTACAAAATCAGTTTTCATTTTGAACTTCTCCCTTTTTCCGGTTCGGTTTATCTGGACAGACCTACTTGGACTGCACCTGAAGCTTACTGTATATCAGGCAGAGGGAAATGCAATATTAGCCACAGCAGAAACCCTCTGGCATGGAAACGAAGCGATAATTGCTGATTAGCATTTGCCAGCTCTGGGGGAACAGGTTGACTCTCTCCCATGATGGGGGAACTCAGGCTCCCCTGTTGTGCCTCTAGACACTATAATTGGCACTGAGAAAGAAATAGATTTTCAAAATCTCTGTCTCCTCCATGCATAATTCATACCTATGCCCAAAAGAAAACCTCTGTGCCTCTGCATACACATCCACACACACTCCTCTGCTCAAAGGCTTGGATGCTTGGTACTGCAGATTGTGAGCTCACACACACACACACACACACACACACACACACATACATATAAATAACTTTGCACATTTCATTATGAATAAATGGACATGAAAATATACACGAAGCTCAACAACTTCAAAAAAATATAAACTACATCTGATCAGTGGTTCAAGGAATAACAGATGAGCTCAAAGAAAATACAGAAAATACAGAATATGTTCATTCTTTACAATATTGAGCCATAAGTAAGACATTTCTAGTCTGGTGCTGTGTTTAGAAAAGTACAACCTCATTCATGTTTGTTGCTAATGCTTCGTCTGTTTCATCTGTGTTTGTTCACAGGTTGAGCCTCTGGAGGAGACGTCTAAAGATGCCACCAAAATTAGTGTGAGTTTGATCTGGCATCATCTGCCAATGAGCGCAAAGCATCATCAATATTAAAGACAGACAGCTGAGGGTTTTTTTGTTATGATGAAAGGCGTCTGAACTTTTCAGAGGTATATTTCCATTCATGAATGCAGGGGCTTTAGTAACCACAACACAATAATATCCAGCCATCCTATGGTGAATTGTAGATGTCAGGATTTCTAAAGGTAGTTTGAAGCAGGAAAAAGTCTGCAGCAAGAGAAAAAATACCAAATTTAAGTCAGGTACAATGATTCCAAATCCAAAATCAGAATTTCTCCAACTTATCACATTTTTCTGCTGCACACAGCTCAATTTATAACTGTATTATTGGACTACAGACTGGAGAACTCATTGGTGATCTCTTATTCCATTCAAAGCTCAGCTCTCTAGAAATCACCGATAAGCTTGGGATTCACTTGTGCAAGTGATGCAGAATTTTCGGGGCAGAAACCCAAATTACCATCATTGAGTTTAGGACGTGCTGAAAACATATGAATAGATTTCAGAATGTTGCTCATAATTCCTTTTGTCCACTCACGATACAGTCACATAAAAAAACATTAGACCACCCCTTGTTTTCTTCAATTTCTTGTTCATTTTAATGCCTGGTACAACTAAAGGTACATTTGTTTGGACAAATATAATGATAACAACAAAAATAGCTCATAAGAGTTTGATTTCAGAGCTGATATTTAGCCATTTTCCATGGTTTTCGTGATAATAACCAAAATCACTTCAGTTCTTGAAACTGAAACAGTGCTGAAAAAATTATTAGACTATCAAAAGTCATCAAAAACAATAGCTATGCAATCAAGTACTAACTCCTGTGTGTATCATGTGACTAAAACAGACAGAAAAGAAAACATGGAATGCCTAAACGCACCGTTTTTGTCAGTACAATGCCATATATATTAATGTAAGAACTGAAGTGATTTTAGTTATTATCAAGAAAACATGGAAAATGGCGAGATATCAGCTCTGAAATTAAACTCTTATGAGCTATTTTTGTTGTTGTCATTATATTTGTCCAAACAAATGTACCTTTAGTTGTACCAGGCATTAAAATAAACAAGAAACTGAAGAAAACAAGGGTGGTCTGATAATATTTACCACAACTGTATGGTCTCCGGTCCCAGGATCTGTTATATTTATGTGTTTCCAAAGTCAGAACCAAACTGAAAGAAAGGTTTTAACTTTTCTCCTCCAACAGCCTGGAACGATTTATAGGAGGAGCTAAAAATGTAGGAGCTGGTTTCAGTGAAAACATTTTACAACAAAGTCATTTTAAATGAATGGGAGACGGATAAATCTGGATGTAGATGTTTTTCCAACTGATGGAATGGGGGGTCTAATTTGTGATGCTTTCAAGGAACATTGTTGATTACAGTTTTAGTACCTTTTAAATTATTGGTGGTGTTTTATGGATGGTTTTAGTGCTGAGTTTTATTTTGGGTTTTATGTATGTTGTTAGTGCGGATCTGTGGCTGTAATGTTATTTTCTATAACCTTCCACTGCTGATGTCTTGGCTCTGATACTTAGGTTTATTCTTCACTGGACTTGTGTTCATACTAACATAGGCGATTATGAAGAGACAATGAACGATGTTGCCGCAAGATTGGAAAATTTGTATTTTTCTTACATGTTCTCATAAAATGGTGTTTTCTGATTTGGAATTAGCATGTATGATTTAGTTATCAAAAGTGGCAAAAATGTTTACATCTATCCTTAAAAAAATGAAAATAACTCAAATAAATTCAAACAACTTGAAGTGGAATTTTAACACCGTCATGCCTCAATTTATTATTTACACATGCATTACAACACAGGTGTCAAACATGTGGCCCGGGGGCCAAATCCGGCCCGCCAAAGGGTCAGATCTGGCCCGTGGGATGAATTTGCGAAATGCAATAATTACACTGAAGATATTAACAATCAGTGGTGTCAAAATCATTTTAATTCAAGCTCCACATAAAGACAAATATAATCTCAAGTAGGTCAATCCAGTAAAATACTATCATAGTAACTTATAAATAAAGATTATTGCAAATTTTCTTGTTGTTTTAGTGTAAAAAAAAAAAGTAAAATTACATGTAAATGTTTACATTGACAAACTTTCCTTTTTCAAAAAAATGTGAAAAACCTGAATAAATATGAACAATCTAAAATGTCTTAAGAGATTTAAGTGCAATTTTACCAATATTCTGCCTGTTAGTAAATATTTTGTGTTTTTGTAAATTTAAAGTAAGTTGTAATGGACATGTGTAAATGATAAACTGAGGCAGAATATTGTTAAAATTGCACCTGTTTTTCTTAAGACATTTCAAGTTGTCCATGTTATTCAGATTTTTAAGGAAACTTTATAGATGTAAACAATAACATAATTTAATTTTACTTTTGTCACTGTTATTATTTTACTGGTCCGACCCACTTGAGATCTTATTGGGGTGAATGTGGCCCCTGAACTAAAATGAGTTTGGCACCCCTGCATTACAACATACACAGTGCATCTACAAAGACACAAAACATTTACTAACAGGCAGAATATTGTTAAATATTGCACTTCTTTTAAGACATTTCAAGTTGTTCATATTTGTTCAGGTTTTTCACATTTATTGTGAAAGGATAGTATGTAAATGCAAACTTTTTCATGTAATTTTACTCTTTTACAGTAAAACAAAGAGAAAAAAATTGGAGTCGTCATTATTTCTAGGTTATTATGATAGTATTCTACTGGTCTGACCCACTCGCGATTGAATCGTGTTATATCTTCCTGAGATCCAGCAATGCATTTTTGTCCTTTGTAGTGGACAAGAGTTTCACAGCTTTATTTTTAAAAAAGCAAACAAACAAACTGTCCACTGCAAAGGAGATTTCATTCAATAAAGATTTTAAAAATGTATCTGAAAAACAGTGGCATCATACAGTTTCCAATCAAGGCAATTATTTATTTATAACATAACACGCTGCACACTTTTAATACCCCTAAGCCAAATATAGTATAAGATTCTGTTGAAAGTTACTACCCTATAATTTAGATTAGATTGTCTTTGTGTAAAACTTATTTCATACATATTTATATTTGAAAGTACTCAGATATTGTAACTGCACAAAAGCCATTTGTCCTTGAAAAAGTAGGTCAAGGTCAGCTCTTTTCAGTAGGCTTCTGCTCCATGCCAAGATGCATCCACAGTATAAATTTGGTGCAGATATGTCAATGCA